>NC_135167.1:12784953-13084953 GCF_041146795.1 Maylandia zebra
TCTGTATGTGCTACTTTTGTAGCTGATGGTCTGTGGAAGGTTTACAGAAAAACTTTTATGTACAGCAGATATAAATGATGATTACTACAGTCATATGAAAAGGAACGTTTTTGCAGGATTTTATGCAGTCCTGTGAAAAACACATTACACAGTGGGTAATTATCAGCCTGGTGCTGCTAATCAAATGCAACTGATCATCAGCAAGTGTGACCACCTCTGTAAAAGAAGAAGTTTTGGCAGATTACTAATTTGGAGCATTTAGTTTTGTTATGTTAACGCTACAAGACCACATCTAGTAAATTCCCCAGCAATTTCACCCAAAGTCTGACCATGCAATACTTAGAAAAATTGCAAAAGGCCAAGAGCTACATTCCTCATTTAGGGTGTTATATCTAAGTTCCTGACAGTACAATTCCTGAACGAGTATGGCTTGTTTGGAAGAATTGTAGGGAGAAGATGGAATAATAGTTTAGGTTTGCAAAGTTGTATTTGAGCAAACCAAAAGACCTCCAGAACAAGACCAAAGAGAGATGCCTAGTCATAATGCAAAGGGGCACATTTATTGGAAGCCAACTGCGCATCAGCACAAACACCCCATACCACTGTTAAGCATGGTTTTGGAGGGCTGATAATTTGGGCTCATTTTGCAGCCATTGTATTTCAAAGAACACCAGAGTCAAGAGTGAGGCCATCTGTCCGACAGCAAAATCTTGGCCAAAACTGGGCTATGCAATAGGATAATGATCCCAAACACATAAGCAGGATGGCTGAAATAGAAAATATGTTGCAAAGTCCAGACCTCAACATGACTGAAATGCTGTGGCTGGACCTTAAGAGACCTGTGTGTGAGCAAATGCTCACAAACCTAAATGAACTGAAGCAATGTTGTAACGATGAGTCTTCAACAACAGCGTGAGAAACGGATGAAGTATAAAAACGATTACTTCATGTTATTGCTGCTAAAGGTGATTCTACAAGGTAGTGAATCATAATTTGTACTCAGTTGTTAAGGACAGCATAGAGTTCTATGAAAACCTTCCTTTTCCTAGAAATCCAGCCCTCTATTTTCACCAGCTCACATGTGCACCAAATAAATGGATGATTTAAAAGACTATGTCATAGTTTAGTCACAAACTGCATTTCTAAACAAAGAAGGATTGACAGCCAGAAGCATATACATTTCCGCTGTATATATGTGGCTGCTTAATGCTGTTAAACTTAGCAGTCACTGGTGGTTTACACATGGTACTCATTCTGTTTTCTTGTCATTTGAGATGAATAAGATGATTCATCTTATCACAAGTCATTTAAGTTCAAATTTTAATGAAAAAAGTATGTGATGTTACAGTGCTTAGAATGTACTGGTGCAGTACTAGTTTGCTACTATTAGTAACATACAGATTCATGTTGAAAACATGGTAACTTGACTGAATGAAGGGAATTTTAAAATTCTTCATTGGTTTTCTAAAGTAGATGGCTAACCATTCTTTAGTCATATATTACAAGTATAGGAACTAAAGATGAGATAAACAGTATAGCTATACTGATTATCCAAACCAGTTTAAACAATGAGGCTGATATAAGCTGGTGAATGCATTTCCTTTAACTTGCATTAATTGCTTAGGTAGTCTACTGCTTACTAAATGATCTTTTTTAGTTCAGGTTTTTGGTTAGTTTTTCATGTTAGCCAGTATTGTAAGAGCACTTGGGAAAAAAAGCCTGGCAAAAATGTGTGTGTCTGTAGGCTGTATTGTGTGTGGCATGTGTTCGCTTTGGTGTGTGTCTTTGCAAGCGTGCAAGTTTTTAAGCATATGAGACATCTGTTTTGATGTGTTGACATTCTTTGTGTCTACTTTCTTGCATTTGCAACTGTTGTTCTGTGTATACCACGCATGTTGTGGGGGCACAATTGTGTTTACACAATCACAGTGTGTTTGTCCCCCAAAACCAGTCATTCTGGGGGCAAAAATCAGATACCAATAACATAAATTATTGCATTTTATGATAAAACTCATTGTAAGGCAGTGGTTCTCAAAGTTCTTTTTTTTTGCATGCTCTATATCATAAGCTATAAACCCCCCACCCCCCACAGTATTTAATTTGATTAATTATATTAACGATAAAAAATGATGCACATAGCATTTTACTTAAATAAAGTTGCATATTATCAGTGAAATAGCCCACCCACATTTTGTGAACTACTTTTTTAAGGTAAAGGGGCAGGCAAGTAAGAATTGGATTTACGGTTCTTTTTCATGAAATTACTATAAATAAATTGAATTTCTCCTGAGATATAAAGAAAATTACTGTATTTGCGTACATGTTTAAATTTTGCCTAGATAATTTCCTGGCACCAGTCCACTAAACCCATTCCTCTCCACCGTCCACCACCCATTTTGTTCTTGGTCCAGCACTCGAACTACTTCTCCTCGGCTCACAGATAGCTCATCTTCTTCCTGATCAGTCGATGTAAAGAAAGCACATCTTAATTACAGGCAAATATCGCTTAAATACAGTACTGCTAATATTGTCTATTTTCTTCTTTTCTTTCTCGATCATCTTGCTCAATGTTCACTTTCTTGCTGTAGGTTTTAAAATAATCATGCAAATCACCTTTGCAGTGTATTGATAAAGCACAACATAGAAGATTTCATCAGGTGGACCCGTGGACAGTGGCACTTCTTGGTGAATGCATGGAAGGGGTGCATATCCGTCATCTGAAAGCTGAACTAAAGCAGAATTAAATGTCAGAAAGTGCAAACACAAAATGTAAAAATAAATAAATAAATTTATTAATCTGTTATGTCTTTTAAGCTCCATGACAAAGATTTTCAAAGTGCAGCTTCTCACACTAAGGGCAAAGGTAGCCACCCACATCCACCCACAGAGTCCAACTTTAAATAGCACAAAAACCAACAAATTCACACACCTATGTGTTTGACCCATGACTACATATAATACTTTTTCTAGCCCCATGTTTTATAATTGCAGTGTGTATGCATGCAAATACATTAAGAGACCAACAGGGCCTGTGATGTGTTACTGTTCAAAACCAACAGTCTATACAGTTTTACACATTTGGCACATACATGACTCATTGGAGAAGAGATTGGCCTCTCATCAAGTCCACTATAGCAAATTTAAAGTTCTTTCTTACTTTTAAAGTGTACTTTCTTGATATAATATTAGAATATCATTTTTATCTCTGATTCATATAGTGAAATGTTTCAAATTAATTGACTGCTCTAACCTCCAATATATGAATAGAAAGACCAACTCTCTATATATGTAATTCATAAAATATAGCAGAACCAACAAAATATTGAAGATTTAGGTCTTTCCTACAGTTTAACAATATAACTGAGTGAGCAGTTGCAGTACTTACATTCTCCAATGGATGACAGTGTAGATCGTGGGCTGAGTGGACTGTCCATGCCAATGTTCAGAGACCTTCCAAGCAGGGGATCAGAACACCTTTAGATCAAGAAAGATATTTAAGATACAAATGTTTACTTTTGTGAATTCACCGAGCAAAGGTCCAAATTTCTAACATTAAAAAAATAACAACAAACGATGAAGATAAAGATGATGATTAACAAAGAGAATATTTTCAGGACATGGTTTGTGTTTAGTTTGCAGAGTACAAAGTATATTATATACATTATATGAACTAAAGTATATTATATAGTATATTATATACACTATAGTATAGTATATAGTATGTTATAAATACTGTTGAAGCAGGTCTCCTCTGGAATTAATAAGTAAGTAAGTTAAATGTATTTATATAGCGCTTTTTAAAACAGGAAGTTATTTCAAAGTAACTCACATTGGAATAAAAACATATCAAATGAAACAATAAAAATGGTATAAAAAAGGTATAAAAGCATATCAATTGAAACAGTAAAACACAGTATAATAGCACATCCAATAACACAGTTTGCTACACATGAATATTACCTAAATGCCTGTCTAAACAGATGTGTTTTGAGCTTTGTTTTAAAAGTAGCTAAAGGGTTGATGTTGCGTAGTGGGGGAGGTAAACTGTTCCACAATATTGAAGCCAAGGTTTGAAAAGCGCGATCCCCCTTTGTTTTCAGATGGGTCCGTGGAATGGTTAGAAGACCACTATCAGTGAATCTAAGGATCCGGTTTGGAGAGTAGGGTTGCAGAAGCTCAGTGATATAAGTGGGGGCCTCACCTGGATTTCTTTTTCCCATTTTAATTCTGCCTAGCCCTGCGAACCCGAACACAAGTGTGGAAAGATCGGCTCTCCAAAAACAGCATGCACCTGAACATCAAGAAGACTGAATACCTTGAATGCGGCCCCCAGACTAACAGTACCATCACTATTGACAGTGAGCCGCTGACTAAAGTTGCCCAATTCAAGTACCTCGGGTCCCTTGTCACCTCGGACTGCAAAACTCTACCAGACGCTAGACTCCGTGTCAACGCAGCGTGGATGAAGTGGCGTCAGATCAGTGGAGTCTTATCCGACAAGAGAATGCCAATCTATCTTAAGGTGAAAGTTTATAAGACGATCGTGCGCCCAATGGCACTCTACGGGTCAGAGTGCTGGCCAGCGATGACCAAGCACGAACAAGCCCTTTACACCATGGAGATGAAGATGCTGAGGTGGCCTTTGAGTCTCACATGACTAGACCGAGCGAGGAACGTAGATGTCAGGAAACGATGGGGAGTGACACCGATCACGGACAAGAGAGGCGCGGCTCCAATGGTACAGCCATGTTGCCTGTAGCGATAAGAACTCCATCGCAAAGACAAGACAGCACAGCAATTAGATCTAGGTGGCAACAGGCCACGAGAAAGACCAAAAAAGTGATGGATGGACCGAATCAAAAATGATATGAAGGCTGCGAATGTTACACCAGAAGACGCCCTGGATAGGGAGAATTGGAGGAAGACATGCAAAACATCGGACCCTGCATCGCAGGATATGAACTGCTTGGAAGAAGAAGATTTTAATTCTGTCTCACCTCTTTGAGGGATCTTCTTCTCCTCCTACAGAATGAGCTTGGCCATTGTTGTCCCTGACTGTCCCCGTCTTGTAATAGCTTTCAAACACTATGGGCTCTGCAAGAAGAAAAGTGAACCTGCTCATTTGAGAAATGAGGCCAAGTGATACTTTTTGCCTGTCTGTCAATTGAAAGAAAAAGTCAAGAAGCTGAGCTGCACTCTTTATATCCTGTTATTTTGTAGTGGAACTTTTCTCACTTCAACTTTGTACTTATAAGTAAAGGAAACAAAACAACCATCTTTCCAGTAAATACAAATTGTGAAAGCTCACCTGGTGGCTTCAATCCAGTGCCTTTCATTTCTATGAAAGAGTTGTTGTCTTTGGTAATGTCACACTGTTCCAGAAATTTCCTCACCTCCTCGTAAGACTGGTTTTAAAAAGGAGGAATTCAGTACATTTTATATTACTATTATATTACTTTCACTTTTCATTTAGGTTTATGCATAAGTGATAGTTAATTAGGTTTATGAAAAGATCCCGGTTTGGGTTTATATACAATCAACCAATGCTGCTCACCAGCTCTTACAAAATCTTAGATTCCTAAATCCTGGAAAACACACTTTTTCTGTCTGCCAGTTATTTATATTTAGAATGGTTAAGAAAGTGGCAAGTACGGAGCCCATAAAACTATCGGCCAAGTGATTGTAATAACTTTCAAGAAGAAGTCAAGGCTACATGAGCCTACTAACATGCTTCAAGTCACAATCCATTAGTTTATCCAGTAGCAGGCCATAGCTGTGGTCTGACATTCAACTTAAGCACACTTAAGATTTGAAAATTAAAGCCTCATTGAACTAAAATGTGATCAGAAGAACGACAAAGAGTGAAAACTGCACTATTATTACAATTCTGGTTGATAAATTCTCATTAAAAGAACATTTGGGAATAAAATTTTAAAATCAGTTTTTTGTAACTGTTACGAACTTGCATGTTTCATTTTGTTTTTTAAGAAAACTTTTTTTAGGTTTATCCAGCAAGACAATGTACTTATACTTGATTTAAGAATAGAAATTTGCATTTTTATTCTTCTTGACATTTTTATTCTGTTTAAATATTAAATAAAGGGAAAACTACTTCACCTCATCATCTTTGACACATTGCATGGAGAAATGATTGCAGTGGTCCCAGAGAGCACACCTGAGCATGCTGATGCGATTTCCCTCCAACTGTTGGAACACCTATAATTATCAAATGAATTCTGTGTTATTACCAACAATGTATTATTGTACTATGTACTATTTCAAGATTTGCCATGATACTGGGTTGCAGTAATGCAACTTCTGCATGCGTGCCCATTTCACGTTTCAGAGAGGCAAAATGGGCACAGTGAACCTGTGTGTTTGTTACGCATTTTGAAATGATACCCTGTTGGGTAATGATCAACTCAGTATCACAGCAAAACGTGATATTTGCCGTGACATAGGGTTGAATTGCCTTAACATATACAAAGCTCATTATAGTTTCTTTTTTCTCTTCTTACTTACAGGGGCACTACCAAGAGGTGCCGTGCGTGTGTGTGTGTGTGTGTGTGTGTGTGTGTGTGTGTGTGTGTGTGTGTGTGTGTGTGTGTGTCCACTAGTGACAGCAAAGTCAACACAAAGAGGCTGTCGTTCGAAAAAAATAAAGCAGAACTTTTGTGTGATTAAGTGTGTTTCTGCATGGTTGTATGTTTTTCCATTTGTGGCTCTCTCAGCGCAAGATGAAATGTACTTCTGCAAATGGTCGCTGCCAGGAAGGTTTTCACAGTTATAGGGGTTGTGGTGTGAAGCTATTTCTGTGGTTAAAAGCCATTATTTTGAATAGAGACATGATTAGAAAGCAGTTAACGAGAAAATATTCTGCAGTACCTCGCATGTACTTTTGTGTGTCCCCTCCCAGTCCTGGCGAACAGCTTCTAGTTGAACAATGTTGTTAAAATACACCTTCTCTGTGAGAATAGAGCATAGTTAATAGTTACAGTTAACAAATGAAACACTGGTAAAGAACACAACAATGACCGCCGCACTGTTTTCCACTCTCCTAATTTATTTTTCCATGAAATATTCTCAAAAAAAGTAGTGGACAATGAATGCAATATACTAAAAATGCATGCAAGTTAAAAATAAAATGTGAAGGCATACCAGCATCATTGGCCGCCTGCCTGCATTGCTTTATCTTGTGACGTACCTGTGAATGAAATCGGTGCACAGGAAGCCACGTTCAGTGAGTTATGTAACCATTTTAACACCAGTCAGAGAGACTGATATATAAATACGTTGTATAGGGAATGGTCTTGAAAGAGATAGAAGAAGAAAAGAAAACATCTCACACCAGCACACAAACACACTTTAGTTCCGCCTTGCAAACTGTTGCACAACTGCAGAAAAGTCCCATCATAAAGACTGCACCGCTGACAGCTGGAAACTTGTAGTTCATAAATAGAACTGACAGTGGGCATTTGCATATTTTGTGGTGAATTTCTCAAATAATCTAAAAGTTTGTATTTTGTTGCTTATAAAAACATTTGTCTTTTAGCGAGGTAGCTCATGCACTTATTTTACCTTTTCAGGGTTTTTGGACGTAGCATTTGTTTTCTCAGCCCCCTGCTCTGCCTCATCGGCCTCCTTGCACTTCACCTCATAGTTCTTCTTAGACTAAGAAAAAGAGAAACAAAAGTTATTAGTTCTATTTCCGACAAAGCAACAGGAAGAACACTTTTTGTAAGTGATGCAAAATTTTTTTATTTTTTTAAAAATCTGACTTCTATTTTTTGTGCTTGCTTGAACATAAATTAAACAACCTTTATGTGGTTAAGTTTTCATGTTTATTTCTAAATCACGCTGGTTCCATGTGTTAGTGATAAATGATAGGAGTGGAAGTGTCTCCTACCTCCATGGTCTTCTTGAAGAATGAAACTTTTTTCTTTTGAACCTTCTCCATGATGCTTTCAAACTAAAGATAAAAGGTTGAAATTACTTGCATATGTTGCTTCAATGCAAACCTGATACTTGCAGTTATTGTTCATTAATGAATAAAAGACCTGGATTTTTACTGTTAATGTGATAAAAGTCTTGATGTCACTTTGATAAAGACTGAATTAGTCTTTACTCAAGTCTTGAATCGTTTGATTTTTGAAACTATAGGTTTCCCCTTATCAGCTGCTATCACACTCAGTGTCTGTAAAGTGATTTAAATGGTTGCAGGATTAAGTCAACACTTACGTAACACAGTGTTTTCCAAACAGGAAACAGCCATTAGTTACAATATTATTCTAATGACTTGTGCAATACTAAAAGTAATAAAGAATTATATTATCCTCAGAGTATTCACACCTTAACCATTTTTTTTTGGGGGGGGGGGGGGGGGGGGGGGGGGGGGGTTATTTAATAAGTCAGTTGTTAAGCAACACACATTTCCCAAATACCTTCTTCCTCTGCTCTTTCTGACGTTCTCTGAAACTCTCAATCTTTTTCACCTCCTCTTTCAGTATATCAGATAGTTGGATGTGAAAGTTTCCAATGTTCTCAATTTCTGCAACAAAAAACATCGAAATGGCACTGTGAACCATTTGACATTTGACACATATATGGGTGTAACTTTACACAGCACATGGACTTACGAGTTTTTAGTTGTTCGAATGATGCCCTCAAAGTGCTGGAAAAACAACACACATTCATAATCAAAATTATTCACCATGCTTGCACTTTGTGTTTCTTTCACAAAGAGGCAGATTAACATTTTTAAAGCAAAATTTTAAGCAAAATAGCAGCTGAGTACAATTTTATTGCTAGAACTCTGCACTGTGTTTTATTGTTTAACCAGCTGCCAAGACCGTGAGGACACCCAAACCTTAACAGGCAGACTTTGTGCCCTAGTTTTGTTTTGTTTTTTGTTTAAAGAAGAAAAGAAAAGAAAAAAGAAAAAGATTTATTTGGTTTTACTGCACTTAGATGATTCTTTTATTGGAGGCTCATTGTTTCCTTTTTGCGGCTCTTAGAATATATTGAGTTCAGTACAGATGTCTGAGATAGCAGGGAACAGGAAACTGACAAGTTATGACCTACTGTACACTGAGCGAGGGGCTTACCACACACACACACACACACACACACACACACACACACACACACACACACACACACACACACACACACACACACACACACACACACACACACACATACTTACACTTCAGTCTCTTTTTTTCTGTGTCTCACTTTCTGTATCACGCACAAATGTGTTTCCTCTTAAAGAATGTGGCGATGATGTGCCTGACTGTAGTTTTATATGTAGTCTTCCTGGTCAGTGCCAGTCACCCTTAACATGTCCATCCCTTACCAAAACCCTTCCAAATAAAAGTTTTTGTCCAAATTGCTATATTTATGTACTAGTTGGGCAGTCTATACAATACATAATGCTGACCTCAAAACAAGTTTTTCACCTTATCTCTATGTGTCCTCCAGCTTTGCGAGCAATAGTCACCAGTTCCTTTCCATACTTTTCCTCTGCCAGTGCCCTGTGGAGTATAAATAAGCAGACAAATCATTAGAACCCAGAATGTATATTTTAGTATTTATTTGTAAAACTGAATTAGCTTATATAAAGTCTGTTATAACAGTCCAACATTTGCCTTGACATGCATATACCAACATTTTTACCTGAAATTTTGTTGCTACTTAAACTCTTGTTGCTCTTTTACCTAAAGGATCACTGACTTTATGTTACGTCATTCTATTCAGGCCATAACATCACAAAGATGATTTTGGTGACATCTTAAGGTTTATCTTGAATTACTTGTCATTATCAATTAATATATTTCAACAATCACAAATGAGTGTTAATGCAGAATATTTTCATATTTCAAGACACAGAATTAAAAGAAGAAATAGCTAAATTCTCATATCTTGTGACCTAAATGAGTCATGGGCCTGCTATCTTTCATACATGACTAGCCACATGTGGTGTTTAATGAGTGAAATGACAACTAGATAGCTATTTTTTTCTTAATGTTATGATCAAGCTGGAAGTTGATTCCATGTATGAAGTCATGTAAAGTAAAGATCATGGAAAGAGAAGCGCAGCTATGATTAAAATCACAGAACCCATGATTTTAAGTTTATTTTGATTGCACAAATACAAGCTGATCCAACCTCATCTTCAATAGCTCTTCCACATCTTTGCACATTTGCCTTCCATCTCGTAACCTTTGGGTCACGGCTTCATACCCAGCGTGGCAAGTGATGTCAGACCCCTGCATTGACGAAACACAAAAAACGAAAACTGCTGCAATAAACAGCATTTCTGAAAAAGGTGTTGCAACATGTTCTAGGCTCATTTTGTGGTAAAATGCAGAACTAGCACTTGTGTACTGCAAAGATATCTGTATGTGACATGGCAGCCTTCGAGTTAATACACTTGGTAAACCAACCCTCTAGATCGCTTCAAGTGCACGCAGTGGTGATTCAACACGTTACAGTGTCTTTACATGTATGATGTTGATAATTGTGCATATTAAGTTTTTTTTTTAAGTTGTAAAGCTTACCTTAACCCCCCCACCCCCACTCCCACCCCATACTGCTGTGTGTCTATACTAGTATAAACTATAATCACTTGTGGTTTACCTGATTTGGCAAATTGTAACTTACAGATGACAGTTAGGGTGTAAAATATATAATGTTTTAACAAGCGATAGCTGACTGTAACGTGGTGTTTCTCGTGGTGTTTCTCGGGTTCCTAAAACAGTCTGTTCAACATAATTAATACATACTATAGTTTAGAAACTATAACAAAGCAAGTAGACAACAATACCACAAAAATATACTTACCCAGAAAGCATCCTTAAACATCAAAGGAGCCATTGTATTTTTTACTTCCTTGAACTAAGCACAACTCTTAGTGCCGACCTCACTTACAGGACATTTCTCCAAATTTAAAAGCTTACCAACAACCTTGTATGGCTGAAACGTCAGTGAGTCACTTTGAATGAGGAAGAGCTTTTGTCCCGTGATGTCACTGACCACAGACAGCTCAGCCCATTTGTGAAACGGCAACTCTTTCACTTTATGTTTGGTCTAACAGTTGTGTCAGAGCACAGCAGTTACATGTGCCTTGCTAGGTAAAGGTGTCAGTATGTCTTTGTATTGTTATGCATTGTTATGTGTTATGTGTGATGTGTTGCATTGCTGATGTAATCAACACTTACACAGAGACAAGCAATATGTTTAAGTGTCACATACTGTAACCAAAAGTTGATGGTTTACTTGCTGCAAGTAGCATTAGTGGTAAATCATAATTGTCTTATTTTAATTATGTTGCAGTGACATTTTTTATCAGTATTTTAAGACATTAATATTATACAATTAAATGTGCTTTAAGGTGATGTTAGACTACTTTGATTCTCTCTTTTCTTCCTTAAATCATTTACCATGTTGTTTTGCAAGATGACATTATGAAGTGCTGCAAAATTAGATAATATTATTTTTAATAATATGTCATCATCAGCATATTAACCTTCTGTCATTAGAGCTCCAGAAACTATTGTTGCCATGTACATTCCAGAGATTACCACAAGAGGGAGCCAAAAATCTTTGTAAAACATCAAGGCTTGTAATATTATACTGGCTAAATATAAGAAGTCTACTTTATGGGAATCAAACCCACCTGAATCAACAGTTCCTAAATCTGTATGGGATGTCTGACATAAAATCCCAAATCTCTCGACCCAGTTGAGATGAATACAAATCTGTGCCTCGGGCATCTCTAAGGGAAGCCACAGAGACACGTGAATGAACACATAGAAGGTTAATATTGATTTTCAAAGTGAGAAGAAGGACAGGCTGTGGCGTCTCTCACCAGTCGCTCAGTGAGATGTGTGAAAATCTTTGACTCTCTCACAAAGCTGGAAAATCATTTTGTCACACACTGAACAACATGCTAAAGGGACTGTACAAATCAATACATCTAACTCAGAATAATGGGGCTTTATTTATTTTATTGTTTTTTTATTTGCATTGCATATGCATTTTGTTCTATAATTACTCTTTTTTATTTATCCAATTAGTGTTCTTTTTTAAATAGGTTGCATTAAAATCCCATCAACTCACTGAGTAACAGTTAATCAGTGTTTGTCATTTCTCAAAGTAATTTCTGGTACTCCTTCAGATTTGAAATGGTGGAATATCAGATACCAATGCTGACATAGATAACGAACGAAAAAGCATCCAATAAATTGACATAAAATAGTAGGAAATTACATCAGTATTTACAATAACTTTTTTTTTCATCAGTTCCCAACCACAGAAAATTTGTATTCAGGAAATGCTGTTTTGGTTTTCATTCTGATTATTTACCAAATGCTTTAGATTAAAGCTAGCTATCAGTAGAGTGGCCATTGCTGGGTTCAAGAGGAGAATAATAATTCAGTTTTCCCACTTGGAAAGCCAAAACACTTACCAGTTAGAGCGAAAATAATTCTTCCAGGCCAAGGCTCACAAGTTTTCACATCATGATGTCTGAGTCCATCATGCTTGGCCTTCGTTGTGACCCCGTTTGAAGCCTCAAATGGAGGGACAAGCCCTGGGAATCAGCTGTGCTTCCAGGGGCTGAACACAAGCCCACACACACACACACACACACACACACACACACACACACACACACACACACACACACACACACACACACTTCCTACCCTTCTCTCACATGTTTTCTCTGTCTCCCTCACACTCTCCGGAGTGGTAGTTATTGAACTGTGACAAACGAGCCGTGTCAGACCAGCCCCCCTACCTGGGGGATTGGCTAAATGACCTTTCCATTACCCAACCACTGCTGTATTCCCCCTCCACAGATAGAGTTACACACATAGCCACACAGCCCATTTGCCAAGACCAGTGTCACCAGCGCTACCATGAACCATTACATCCTACCGCGCATTCTACACAAAATTAATTTTTTGTATCAAATTTCAGTACATTTTGATTTTTGGATTTTCTAGATCAATTCTGCAACAAGACTTGCAATAATTTTATATTGATTTTGTGTGTCTTCGCACTTAATAGTGGTCCAAACAGTGTGCACAGGCTGAGAGTGATGTCAGAAACTGCTTCTGCCTGGTTGCTTGGATTTGGACATATATGTAAGTCATCTGCGCTTCTCTCTGTGCATTGTAGCCTCTCACAGGCAGAGTGGTGTGTGACTTAACTGGTTTTCACACATTCTCTATCCTCCATCTTGTTAATCCCCGGCTGACCATTGGCCCCAGCCCTAAATCTCACCAGATACAGAACAGGTATAGTGAACGAAAACGGGGGAGGGTGTGAGAGTTGTTCAGTAGAAAGGTTAAAAGTGGATGAGGAGTGCAGAGAAAGATGGAAAAGGATAAGCAAAGGTAATGTGAGGAAGGGGATGATGTAAAGATGAAAGAGGAAGCAGAATCAGAAGGTAAATGAGAGAGGAGTAAAAGTCAGAGAAAAAAGGCAGGTTTGGATTGAACAGGACAAAGTAAAGTTGAAAGTTAATTTCTTCTGCCTGTTGGCTAAGAATGGAATGAAATGAGTCCTTGGCCACATTAGTGGGAACCTGTTAGGAAGCTGACAGATGGAGGGTTAATGATGTGTAGGCGCAAGGGCAGGGCCTGTAGTTGCTAGTGAGATGATCTGTAGTGGCTGTCATAATACAGCTGAAAACTAACAGCTGAAGGAGGCAGAGGAGAATGAGAAGTGGGAGGAAGAGGAGCGAAAGGAGCAGAGTCACACCAAACCCTGAGAGTGAGCTGAGACCTTTCTCACGTTTGATCTATGTCTGGCTTTGAATGAAACATTTATTAGCTGTCCTAATCCTCAGTATTACTGCTAAGAACTCCAGCTTTAATCAATTTGATCCTCATGTGTTCTTTATTCCCCGGTGTGCTTCCCTGGACACTGAGATGAACGCAGCAAGTGCACACATGTATAAATGCACATACATTTTTTTGTTTGTTTGCATAAATATTTGATTAGTATTGACATCTGTTTTTCAGTGGATTGAGTGAATTTCTATACATGGATACCATATTAGTAAAAAAGAAAAGGTGCATGAGGACTTGTTTGGATGTAGCTGTCCATTTAAGCTGATGTGTACTGGTGTTGACCCTTGCATGAGGGTTGCGTGCCATAAGCAATTCCCCCTCCATCTTATTCCTCTCCTTTCTTCCCCCCACATGGTCCCTTCAGCAGACTGGACTGTGGTGTTACCAGTGGCCATTTTTTCCGCTACAACACATCATGTCCCTCTCACCTGCCTCCCAGTCCCAGTTTTTTTATTACTTTTTGTTTGCCTTTGTTTCCTCTCCATTCCTCTCGCCTCAGTTCTTCCACCTCCACTCCCGATGTCATCGTCCTCCCTTCTTCTCTCACCTCCCTCATGCTCTCCTCTTCTTTCTCACTCCATTCCTCTTACTTTTTTTCTTCATCCAGCCTCTACATGTTCCTGGTGCTATAGTTTCTCCAGCCCTTTTAATAACCCATGGTGCTTGTTTGTGCATGCAGGTGTATGTACTCGCACATTCCTGTACTTTTGCTTTTACAGTATGTGTTTATACTATGCATCCACATCTGTCCACGTGTGTGTTGTGAATCTAGAAAGAGAAGGCTGCTAATTTGCTAAGTGGTTTCATCTACTGACATAGGACAGAGATTATGCTTGGCTTCACTGCCCTAATTAAGGCAAGTCAAAGTCTGATGGAGGTGAAGACAGGTGGCCACTCTGTTTTGACCAGGTCCCACCTTTGCTTTGTTGTTGCTGTTCAAAGAGACTAAAAAATGTTTTTTAGAGTGTAGCTATGTGTGTTTGCATGCATGTAGGACTGTGTCGTTTTAGTGGAAGAAAATGGGCTGCATGTGTGCGCGTGTGCATACCTGCACTTATCCTTTGTTTGCATTTGTTCGAAAGGTTTAAAGGGCCATAAAGTGAAAAGCACCCTGTTATTTGACAAACTGATTAAAGGTATCAAGTTTGTTTTCTTTGACATGGACTGAGTACATTCATCCTGATGCTGTCAGTTGCTGTCCTACTTCTTTAATTCAGGACATTTCAAATAAATTAAATTAGCTTCACTGGGGGAAGGGGGAATTCATTGCAAGAACTTTATTTCTTATAGTTATTTTTTATAAACTATATATTTATTTCAGCCAATTCTAACTCAAAATATTGTGTTATCTCTTAAAATTTCAGGTTGTTGTTAAGTAAGGCGTCTTAAATTTTTATTTTACTGTCTCACACTGAGTATTTCTATGCGAAGGTGTGTCTTTGTTTATTCAGTCTGTTAGTAAAATGATGACAAATGTCTGAAAAGCTGCAGTGTAGTTGGATGTACTGCTAGAAGACTGCAAATCCCAGAACTATGTTTTAATGAATATCTTCAGGTTACTAAAAGTGGATTAGACAATAAGAGCTGAGATATTATCAGCAGAAAGAATGGAAATTAGCAAGTGTTTTGTCACCCAAATCTAATATCCAAGTTACATTTTTAGGCTATTATATCTTCTTAAGTTGAGCTATAGCATTTTGACAGTGTGTTATGTGGTATGTGGGTAACTCAGAAAGTTGTGCATAATGTTATTGTTTGTCTCATCTACAGTACAGCTGCTTTTTGCCACATAACTAACACAGCTTTACTAATTTGTCTAATCTTACAATACACACGGTCCTTAAATAACCCTTTAAAAAACAGAAGGTCGACATTTATAGCCAGCATTGTGTTAGGGTTTCACTCCCAACGTTCATTCATTCATTCATTCATTCATTCATTCATTCATTCTCTTCTAGTGGTTAGGGTTTTCAAAGTTGTAGCTTCAATATATGAAATGAAATGATCTTTACCAACGCAGCCTATAGCAGTATTAATTTTATTAAAGAAAAAAAGAAGAAGAACCTGTTGAAAAAATTGTAAGGCACTAAGTGATTTACAGTTCAAAAAGTGTTTTAAAACACACATACGCACAAACACACACACAAACATAACAAACTGATCTCAGAGGACTTAAATGAGAGAACTATATGCTAGCAGCACAAACATTTATAAATGCAAAATGACTTGATGTTGTGAGGTGATGGAAGCCATAAGAAATGGTTGTGTGATTTATGTGTTAAGTTTAGAGTGGATGAAAATTGTGGCATTTTTATTTCACTTGTGGGTGCTCTATCAGTTTCATCTTGTGAAGAATAAAACACTAACATTTTACGTACACTTGTTTCATGGCTATGGTTCTTCTGCCAATACATTTTCGACTACCTGAAGTTTTTTTGTTAGATTTCTGCTCTCGGTGATTATGGAATCCAAAAATTATTCCAAAAATATTTTTGAATAGTAGCCTGATTTTTAATTAAATTAAATTATTTTAGTCCTCAATTGTTGTTTGTACTCCAGTGTTACATGAAAATGACAACAAGTTATGTTATGTTATATTATTATGGGCAGTGCACATATGGAACAGCAGGTGGGGCTGTTGAGGTTTATTTTAGGTTTGTAGTATAAAGGATTTCTTGCCATCTGCCCATCCATATTCCTTTTGTTTTCCATTCAGTTTTAGCAGTGAAAGTAAGGTTTCCTCTTCTACTCATCCACCATAAATGGAGAAGATAGGGAAGCCTGTGCTGCTCACAGAAAAGAGATTTCAAAATTAATTATTAAATGCTTAAACCCTAACTTCATCCTTCTGTGGTCTTTATCTAAATGGTGGCGTATCAGCAAATTATTGCTGTTTCTCTCTTTGCTTTTTTAAGATTGAGACGTTTTACATTTACTGTTTGGGATTGTAGCATTTTTTATAGTTATTGTAGTATCTTTTATTTCATTCTTATCAAAGTAAAAGATACCCCGACTTGAGTTGAGGAAAATTTCTTGTGCTTTTCATTCAGTTTTTCTAGGTGCGGTGGTGAGAGATTTGTCTGTGTTTTAGGTTTTAATCTGGTATGGAGCCACATATTTTTCCATCTTTTGCCTACTCCATTCATGATATTCCTTCAGGTGGTTTGTGTGTAATCTTGCTGAGATGTAAACATTCATACAAACTAGAACTGAAACAAACCCACACAGAAACCACTGGTGGTGGAAGGCCTCAGCAGAGGTACCAGTGAAACCACTACTTTTATCTTAAAAGTACCTCTAAACTGTAGATTTTGTACGACAGATATAAATGTTTTGTTATTTTTAATGTGATAGGTAGGAGTTTAAATTTAATTTTCCATACACTCAAATTCAAGAGGCTCAGAGTTGTTGTTGTTTTTCTGTAAACCATTCTCTCGCGTGTTCTTTTATGATCTTCTGCATAGGACTACTGATGCAATTTAGCTTAAGCTAGCTCTGGTACAATGCCTTGAATGGCAACACTTATGTTAATATTGTAAATGGTCCCTTTTCATATAAAATAACCTACAAAAGATGTACTGTACATAGCCATGTGGGTGGAAAATATCAAATATTCAATACATATATCTTTATTTTCTCACAACAAAATAGTGATGGAGTGTGGCTCCATCCAGGCGTGTTTGTTTATGCAAGCAGGCAGGCAGGCCCAGGTATCGCAGTTACAGTGGTGTTGTGCTATGCGGTGGTGTGCATGATTATCGACCAGCGTGTCATGCAGGATAAGGCCCAGTGTGCCTCTGTTGACTGCTTTGCGGTCAGCACTGCAGGGAGCAGGATTGTGGTTAGTCTACAGACAGCCAAGGCTGTGTAAGAAGATCATCTGTGTGAGCGAATGAGTGTGTGTTTTTCTTCTACTGTGCTAGACTCTTCGTCTATTGTCTTCATGCTTTGTTCCTTCCACTCCAAGCTAATTTTTCTACTGCTTGACTTAGTTTTGTCTCTTTGCTTTTAATTTTTTTAAATCTTTGTGCAATTGTTCAATTTCCTGCCACATCATTTGCACAGATTCTTAAAATACACATGCACTTTCACTGTTGAGCATTTGGGAATTGCCTAAGGCTTCAAACAAGCCACCAGTACTAATGGCCTTGCTGCCCGAGAGTCTATGCCCGTACCAGAGCGTATAATTTAATATGCAATAAACATTCTATCCAATCATCTTACAGCTTGACTAACTGAGTTGTCATAGAAAAAAACTATAAAATATGTCAATTGAGCATGTTCTTCTTCTACCTCCTCCTCTTTCCTTTGTTTGTCTTACTTATAGTAATATTTGTTAACCCCATTCTCTTTTTTTGTCCCTCCTCTCTGCACATACACAACATATACGTTCCACACTGACCACATACATGTGCAAGATTTGGGCCCTCTGGCTGACGCTAATGGATGGCTCTCATAAATGCCAAGAGCTTTGCACAGGAAAGGCAGAGATGGAGTTTTTGCTATGCTCTGATTCTCCCCTGTCCCGATGATACCACTGTTCCAGAGAGCTTCATAAATTCTTCATGGGGCCAAGCACTAAACACAAACAATATCTGACGGAGGTTTGCCACAGGCATGCTCCGAGCACCCTAAACATCCTTTTTCTGTCCTCCCTCAGTATGTTTCGCAAGCTTGAGTGGCTTCGATACATCCGTGGTGGAATGGGGACATCTTATTCAACATCAAGTCAATTGTCCGATGTGATGTATTTAATGTTTACTTTGCCTGATTCTTGTCATGACACATTGTGCTATTGATTATAGTGTAGTTAATGCACTTTTGCACAAATTTTCACAACACAATTGAAACTAGAAGGCTTTATTCTGGCCTGAATGGATGGAGGCTACAGTCATCTGTTTTTGGTAACCATGGAAATTGACTGAATAAATACATTTACACAAAACATTTCTGTTCAAGCATTTTATTGGCCAAACATTAGTTAATCATCACGCACTTCCAAACGCATGACCTAAGAACAATCTGGTGACCTGGTTTCTACAAACCCAATTCCAAAAAAGTTGTGAAGCTGTGTAAAATGTCAATAAAGACAGAATGCAAAGATTAGCAAATCTCATAAACCCATATTTTATCAACAATAGGAAACAGTAAACAATCTGAATGTTTAGACTGAGAAAATGTACTTTTATATTGGACCATTTTGAATTCAGTGGAAAAGGAAGTGAAAAGAAACAGCTACAGGAACAGTTTGAAACCATCCATCCATCCATTCGCTTCCGCTTATCCTTTTCAGGGTCGCGGGGGGTGCTGGAGCCTATCCCAGCTGTCATAGGGCGAGAGGCGGGGTACACCCTGGACAGGTTGCCAGTCTGTTGCAGGGCCAACACACAGGGACAGACAACCATTTGCACTCACATTCATTCGAACATTCACACATAGTGGCAATTTGGATTATCCAATTAACCTATCCCCACAAGCTGCATGTCTTTGGACGGTGGGAGGAAGCCGGAGTACCCGGAGGGAACCCACGCAAACACGGGGAGAACACGCAAACTCCACACAGAAAGACCCCGGCCTGGTGTTGGAATTGAACTCAGGACCTTCTTGCTGTGCGGCAACAGTGCTAACCACCGTGCCACCGTGCTGCCACAGTTTGAAACCATTTAGGATAATTGGCAACATAGCAGTGAAATGATTAGGTATAAAACTGTAAAACATTTCAGTTTCTCATCATACAGTGTGTAACATCAGAAGATTCCTAAAGATTATAACTATGATCTTCATCCCATCAGGTGGCACTGTAATATGTCACACAAGCGCCTTGAGGCGACTTTTGTTGTGATTTGGCGCTATATAAATAAAATTGAATTGAATTGAATTGAATAAAAATTTGGGATGATTCTGTCATAGAAATCATTGCATGGGCTCTGTAACTTTCCAGAAGTCATTGTTTGCTGTGCCATCCACAAATGCAGGTTAAAGGTCTATCATGCAAAGCACACTTAAAAAGAACTTAGAGAAAGTGGAAAACTGTTCTGTGGTCAGACGAACTGAAATATAAATTCCTGAATGCAGCATCCTCCAGCTTGCTTTCAGCACTCAGGTCAAAAGATTGCAATTCTGATGGTAGGAGGCTGCAATAGTGCCTATGGAATGGACAGCTTGCAAATCTGGATGGGCACCATCACTGCTTATGGTTATATTTTAGATCAACATAAGATCCAATCCACATGACAACTTTTTACAGGGAAGCCTTTGCATATTTCAGCAAGGCAATGCTAAATAACATACTACATCTATTATAGCAGCATGGTTGCTGAACTGACCTACCTTGAGTCCAGATCTTTGACCAACTGAAAACATTTGGCATATTTCTCCTGTTTTGGCTTCCCTTCATTGGCTTCCTGTTAAATCCAGAATTGAATTCAAAATCCTGCTCCTCACATACAAGGTCTTAAACAATCAGGTCCCATCTTATCTTAATGACCTTGTAGTACCATATCACCCTATTAGAGCACTTCGCTCTCGCTCTGCAGAACTACTTGTTGTTCCTAGAGTATTTAAAAGTAGAATGGGAGGGAGAGCCTTCAGTTTTCAGGCCCCTCTTCTGTGGAACCAGCTTCCAGTTTGGATTCGGGAGACAGACACTATCTCTACTTTTAAGATTAGGCTTAAAACTTTCCTTTTTGCTAAAGCATATAGTTAGGGCTGGACCAGGTGACCCTGAATCCTCCCTTAGTTATGCTGCAATAGACGTAGGCTGCCGGGGATTCCCATGATGCATTGAGTTTTTCCTTTCCAGTCACCTTTCTCACTCACTATGTGTTAATAGACCTCTCTGCATTGAATCATGTCTGTTATTAACCTCTGTCTCTCTTCCACAGCATGTCTTTTATCCTGTCTTCCTTCTTTTACCCCAACCGGTCGCAGCAGATGGCCGCCCCTCCCTGAGCCTGGTTCTGCCGGAGGTTTCTTCCTGTTAAAAGGGAGTCTTTCCTTCCCACTGTCGCCAAAGTGCTTGCTCATAGGGGGTCATAAGATTGTTGGGTTTTTCTCTCTATCTATGAAGCGCCTTGAGGCGACTTTTGTTGTGATTTGGCGCTATATAAATAAAATTGAATTGAATTGAATATCATAAAAAGAAAAATGACAAAGAAGACCGAGTACTGCTTAGCAGTTGAAATCCTCTATCACAAACCTCACACCACAAAACTCCAGGTCTCCCAAAATTTCAGTCACTGGTCTCGTCAGTTCCCAGATATTTATGGACTTAAAGAAGATGTGGTAAACATGTCCCTGTTACCCAAAGTTAGTCAATATTTTTCTTTAAAATTATAAAAAAAAATTCACTGGATATGCTTTTTAATTTCTATTGTGAATATAATACGGGTTTATGAGATTTGGAAATCATTGCTTTCTGTCTTTTTACACAGCATCCCAACCTTTTTGGAATTGTGGTTGTAAATTGTAAATGTATAGTAGTCTATATGTCTGTAGACAAAACCTTGTTTACGCCTGCATGTAAAGCTGTGCTTAGTATTGTTATCAAGATATAAACTAATATATCATGAGCCTGTAGTTTTAATTCATCTATATTTTATTAACATCAGCAAACGAATTAGCTAAAGCTGTTATGCCTCTGTCTGTATATTGTCTACTGACATGCACATTGTGGTTAATGAATTTGTTTGAATAACACCAGGACCCCTTTAACCCAGAGCTTGAATGCCTAATTAGTTTTTATCAAATGCTCTCTCCTGCCTTGTCTTGATTTATGTCACTTCATACATTACAGGACAAGAGGCACTTCGCACTGTCTTGCAAATGAAAGCTCTCCATCATCTCATCATCAGCACCTCATGCAGCAAACTCATTAAAATTCAAATTCAGAACAATTTTGTTTCCTTTGATTGTACAGATGAGCTAATAAACAACATAGGTTTTAGTTATAGTACTAATAAATACTGTCATGCCAGCAGTCGTCTCATGCTGAAAGATAGTAACAATATTGATTTTAACTCTCTTTGGTGATTTTACTCATCTGTCTCTGCGGCTCATACTAATGATGAGGAGTGCGGTGAGATCAGATGTGTTGCTCATTCATTTTCTAGGATGAAGTGGTCATTTCTTTACACAGATGTCTTGAGAGCTATTAGTCATTCGGGGCTTCCTGTGTTTAATTCTGTGGGTTATTTTTCAAATTTGAAAAGTTTGGGACTTACAGCAATTATGTAGAGCACCAGAAGAGAGCAGACTAAAATTTGCAATATTTCTTCATATTTTAAAAGCCAAAGCAAGAATACCAGCTGGCCATTAGTGTACTATGCTGGGCATGACATTAAGAAGCAAAGCCGGATTTGTCACATTTTGTTTGGGACTGTAGCTGCCAAGGTCTCTATTCCTTGTCAGCATTGCTCTTCATTTACATGATGAGTGCTCACCGGTTCGGCCCTTTTGCTTCTGTTAACCAGCATCCTTAATAATGGGCGGTGGTGGCACAGACATCTTTCACTAGTCGACTTGTCATTAACTAAAAGCATTGTGGAGCTTTACTTCCAATTACCACTCCTCTCACAGCTTACATAAATCACGCGTTGTCGTCTTTCATGAGCTACAGTCTTGTCTGGTTTTCTCTGGTCTCTCTCCAGGCCCCCACAGTCGCTCTTTCCGCTCTGTGTCGGACTTTGTTCACCTGCATGCTCTGAGGAGGTTCATACACCATCATTATGAGGTGTAACTTTACCTCTCAACTTGTTCTCCTTTATATTGAGTGCAAACAGTGCTTTGATTGCAGGAGGTTTAGGCCAGAGCAACAACAGAGACCTCTCATCATTTAAGCTGTTATGATCTTTTAATGGTCTTCTATTACTGTATCGTTATGCTAAAAGCCACCAGTCACTGCTGTGGCGTCTCACTTTGATATCACTTTCATTAAGAAGAGGCCAGGATCATTTGTAGTGGCACTGAAGTCATTTGTTGGGGGTGTGTGAATATGTTTGTGGATGTGTGTGTGCCTTTGTGTTTATAAAGCAGACTCGCTGAGGTGCAGTGTATTTTTATCTGGATCATCGATCTGTTTCAACCTCCCCCCTCTCCTTCTGGGTGTAGAAGCCTTGACCTTCAGTGTGGGAGGTATCAGTGAGCCATGTGACCTCCGCTCTGGGCCAGTGCTACGCCACAATTTGCTAATACACACAGAGTCTCACACACACCTGCTTGCACATGCAAAATTACTTGAGTGTTGTGGATGAAATAACAGAAAAAAAATTGGTAAAATGTTGAAAATATGATATTCTTTTTCATCTCTGCCTGCACATTCCACATTCTATCTATCTATCTATCTATCTATCTATCTATCTATCTATCTATCTATCTATCTATCTATCTATCTATCTATCTATCTATCTATCTATCTATCTATCTACCTACCTACCTATCTACCTATCTAAACACACAAGCAAGCACATACACACAATAACACACATGGATAGGGTCAGGGTCTCGAAACACAAGATTTCTGTTGTCTTTGTTTGTCGTCAGCACCTTCTCAGGCGGTTGAGGTTTCGCCTTCTCCGGAATCAGTTGTGCGCTGCAAGGGGGTCCATCTATGTGTGTTTGCGTAGCAGAGTCTGTAAGGTATATTGTGTCCCTGTATGTGTGTGTCTGTCTATGTGTAAATGTTGTGTGTGTGTGTTGAGGAGGAGGTGGAGGGCTCAGTAGCTGCAGGGCCCTGTATTGATGTCCGCTGCTTCCCCCCCGAGGCCCAGCTCTGTGGGATAGTGTGTCAGTAGGACAAAGGCATGGCGCCATCCGTCCTGCTCTACGGGCCAGTAACTAGAATTAATTACAAACCAATCGAATCTGCTGCAGCCAATTGGTAAACTAATTGGTAATTTCAGCTGCCCATCTAGCCATGGATGGGCATCTAGCTGTGGCCATTGGTGCTGGTGTTCTCGGTGGAAACCCTTCAGATGGACTTTTGTAGTCTGTCCCACACAAAGCAAACCTTTTAGCTTTAGGCCAAGCCAAAAGCTCAGTTGTTAGAGTGTTACAGAAATAACCGATGACAGCTTTGGTTCAGTCATAGTTCACTTTTCTGCCTGTTAGCATTTTTTATGTGAAGGGTGTGGTTGTCAGAAACATTTTTTGTATATTTTTGGTAAAGACATGCATATTTTCTAATAATTACAATAATAATAATACATTAAATTTGATTCACATAGCACAAATCAATATCTCAAAATAAGAACCAACAGCTACACTGACAAGGACATACTGACATGGTTCAAATGACAACTACTAGTCCTTCTTTTGGATATTTCTCTTTCAAAAGCATCAGAGGGTCTCACTGTTTCTAACAAAAATATTATTGGAACACATTAAAAACCTTTTTTCCAAACTTTGGAGAGACTTACCTCTGCATGTCCAGCCAACCAAATAAAATTGGTTTCAGATTTAATTTTCCATAGAGTTAAAGCCTGAATTTGGAAGGGTTGGCAACGTGTTGGCATTGAGACACACTGTCAGTCATACTGGCCCCTTTGTGACAAAATGTGATTTTTGTAATTAGGTGAACTAACCATTTCAAATTGGTCCAGACCTCTCAAAGTCACATCTTATTTAGGCAGACAGCACCAGTCAGGACATGCTCCAGTGGCCCTTGCCTGCCCCAGCTTCTTGTTGCTTGTGTTGTAGAAGTGGTCGACACGAGCTTCAGGTTACAGCCCACTCCGACGTGGCCTAATGATAGGGCATGATAGAGCTACTGCGCCTACTGATCCCATCTCGACATTCCCCACAAATAAGCCCATTAGCTGGAATGGATGCCCCAGTCCTTCTGGCCCATTCAAGAATTTCCTAACTCTGGGATAAATAAATTATATCCTATTTTATCGTCTTTCTATAGCCTTAGTAATAGGTATAAATGGTGCTATGAAATCGTCTTAGATAAAGTTGTTCAAGACAAATTGTAATTTCTTAAAATAGTGCATTGGTGCTTGTGGTTTTCTCCTGGTGACGTCATTTCTCACTCAAATGTCAGTCCTGCCTTTGATTGACTGAGCAAAGTCCCCAAAAAGGACAGTTGTCTGTGTTTCAGTCAGCCGTCAACATGTCTGGCTCTTGCCATTTGGGAGGAAGTGCACGAGGGAGGATGAAAGGCATGTCAAGGTGCCAGGTTTCTGGAAGAACATCAATCTCCCAATTAGGCCTGAAATAACCTGGCCTGGCCTGACACTTCCTGTGTGCCTGAGCATGAGAAAACGAAAAAGGAGTGGGAGTGCAGGATGCAAAAGGGAAAGTGTGAAGGATGAAAAATGAAACTGAAAGGAGGAGAGTGAAAGGAGCCCTGGACCTGTCTGTAAAATGGAACAAGTGAGTCCGTATTATAAGGGAGTCACTGGAATACAAATATACAGTCTGCTCCTGTGCGGATTTTCTTAAATGCTGAAATTTAAGAAAAATGGCTACACTGAAACAAATATAAAATAAAATTTATGAGAAGGTTTAAGATATTTGTAAATTATTGTCCATAGTACACATCTTTCATGGAGTCAAGATGAAGTTCTTGGGAAATATGTTAATGTTTTACCTTTACCTAATGTTTTCATCCACATAACCCTATAAGGTTATGGGGCAGTTTCAACTGCAGGAAAATGGCAACTCAGTTACATCTTGGCAGCATTTTTAAAACAGATGGTTGTGGCTCAACTCTGACTGGTGAAATTTAGGATACCAGCAGTTCTCGTTATTTCATTTATTACACTCATCAACATAAATATTCCCACTTAGGTGAACACAACAAATCCTCATGCAGCAAAAGTTTAGGCAGGTCCACAGCCTCCATACACCCAAGTGATCATAAAATTATATTGTTACCCTGTGGGTCTGATGTAGGTTAAACAAACAGATATTTGGAAAAAGAAAAACATTCACGACATTTCGTGCCTGCTGCTAACTCGTGGAGGTTAATGGCAGCTAACAACAGTTAGTTAGTCACAATAAATTGTAATTATTTTAGAAGTCAGTCTTGAGCAGCTATAGATAAGTGTTATATAACACAGGACTTCTAAGTTTTGCAGAAAATGGTGGATTATTGTGTCACCTGAATCTCCAATAGCTAAATGGCATTTTCACACATAATTAAAAATGTATGTCAGCCTTCTTATCTGGTAGGTGTAGAATTACTACATCAGCTTTTTGCTTCTTCACCTCAATTCTTTAATGATGTGGTAAACAATCCAACAAGACACTGAAGTCTTGGTACCAGTCACCATGTTAGGAGTTCAACTAACTAGAAAAAAAGACAAAAACATACTCGCAACACACACACACACACACACACACACACACACACACACACACACACACACACACACACACACACACACACACACACACACACACACACACACACACACACACACACACGACCTCTGTAGCTTCTGTCATAAACACAGGTGGTCAATGGACTAAGCAGTATTTCAAAGTAATCCACCAGTTTATTGGCTTAAACAGAATGACCAGTACACCCATAAATTGATTAAGACATAAAAGTGCAAGCTTTTAAGTAGGTATCCCCTCCCCCAATTTGTGCTTTCAGCACAGACTGTACATTGATTACCTTACTAGTCCTTAGCATGGGTTCTAGTCTTTTTGTTTCCCCCAAGAGTAATAACTCAGTTTACTGATGTAGAAATGCATTTTACATGAGCTGTTTTGCAGTATTACAAAGATTCCCAATGGGGTGAGTTAGTAACTGAGAGCTCTACTCACCATCATAGATGCCATTCATACATTTCAACAAAGATTTCTATTAATATTAACTGCCCTTAAAAGCAAAGATCTATATTGAGCAGGATATATGGCCTTTGGATCTTTGATCTTGAGATGTCTGTGAATTTAACTCTTTCCCACCGTTAAAACCCCAAAATCATGCCAGATCACGAATCCCTTGATTTACAGCGTTCAGCAACACAAGAAAATGTGACCTGACCTACCCTAAATTTTCCAAAATTAGTGTCCACAGAAATGTCATGAACGTAAGCTGGTTTTACTGAGATCACATGCTAGAGTTTCTGCCTTGTAAAGACTTGTGTTCTCACATCAAACACTTGTGCTCAGAGCATAACAGCTGAGTTCAGTTTTAGGGTGGAATTTCTCAGAGCAGGAGTGAGATCAAGAGTTTCCACAGATTAAGTTAACACTGCTGATCTGTGCAGGATAAACAGGAATCGCAAACCTTATTAGAGGCACATTCCCTTCTCAGATGCCCAGTCTGCACTGTTAGGATCTCCTAGTTAGGCCAGTGAAACAAGATGGATGATCAATGGCTTGTCTGAAAATCATTTGTTTAATCTGATTTGTAGGGATTTTCTCTCCTTCAGCAACGGAAACGGTGGATGGCTGGGAGAGAAAAACTGTGGTTGGAGTCTGCTGAAACATTGGTTCAATATGGACATTATTCTGAAACTTGACACCACAGGAAATAGATATTGATCATGATTACCATTTACTCACTGTGTGGCTGCATGAGAGGCAAAGTAAGGCCTACCAAGATGTTAGTAAAGATGGCACCATTAACTCTTAGTTCTCAAAGAGACAAGTGTATCTTTAATAATTAAATCCAGTGATAAGACAAAACATAAAAAGACTCAAACAAACAATGAAAAAAATCTGCCTACAATTCGAATCTGTGTCCAACGCCTAAAGTAAAGAAAAGTATTTGTTTTACTTTTTACTTGCAGTCTGCCAAGTCTAAAGTCTCTGTTTACTTTACAATATAAATTGTCTTGAGGCAACTTTTGTTGTGACTTGTCGCTATAAATAAAATTCAAATGAATTGAACTGAATAGTAAAAAAAATCCCTAAAGATTCAGTTTAAAATCAGTTATTCCCTAAGTTGTTTGTTATGTTTATCCTTCTTTTGTGCTTGAATGATCTGTAGATCTGTAGATAAAGACATTACTTTGAAAATGGTTAAGTACAAAGAGTACTTTAGAAACCCTGAAGAACTATTGTCCAAGACCATTTTTAAAAAATTTAGAATTTGGCTTTTAGTCCATAAAACGATTCAGTTCAGTTCAAGTTCAATTCAAGTTTATTTAAACAGCACGCAATCACAACAGTCAGTTTGTGGTAAAGGTAATGAATCAGAGAGAAAAACACGAACAATCAAAACAATCTCTATTATCAAACACTAGACGACAGGGAAAAGGAAAAACTACCTTTTAACAGGAAGAAACCTCCAGCAGAACCATTAAGGGGGAGCCATCTGCCATGAGCAGTTGGGGGTGAGGGGAAGAGAAGAGAAACGAGAGCAGAGGACAAACAAAGACTAAAAATTAGTTTAACCAAAAACTCTTTGCTAGGTTAAGAAACAGATGGTGTGTCCACAAGCCTGAAAGCTTCAGTTTCTAGGTTGTCTTGCTTCTTCTCAGACAATTTTGTTCAAGTATAATGCAAGATACTACACATATTAAATCCATGTCTGTTCAGATAGACAAATCCCCTTTTTACACGTTTCATCACTATTTCACAAGTCCCTAATTAAGACCAGGCTGAACAGATAAATTTGGGAAAAAACCCCAAACAAATTCAGCAAACATTAGGTGCCACTTTAAAATGAATAAAAATTTTTATACTAATGGCACAACTAACAAAAAAGCTATTTTTCTGTTACATGCCATCAACACGTGATGTAGCCATATCCTCTTCTTCTCTGAGCTATTTATGAATCTTCTCTCTTCTGGTTTTATATTATTCAGATCCCCTAAATCTAAAACCGTGCCTTTCAGTTTCTGTTAGTGTCTGCATTTTTTCTTTATCGGGATGCTGAACATACCTGTGATGTTGAAAAATTCATTGGAGGGGCCAAATGCACCAACTAGTCATGCATGTAAAAAGAACAGGCTAATGCCCTTTTAGAGTAGCCATGATAACAGCCAGACTGGTTTCCTGGGGGTAATGTTTCATGAAGGCTCTCCTCTGTTACATCTACATTTTTGCATAGAAGGTGTTTCATTCCTTGAGTCTACCACCTGCAATCCTGGCAGCCCTTCTTTGAAGTTCAGTAAGCAACATTCACCAAGATATATATATATATATATATATATTAGGCAGATACCCTATAGAGATACATGTAATCACATTTAGTTGAGACAGATACTGTATATACAGTATATTTATGGTATATTTCCAACAGTCTCGTCCGGGGAATTCCATCAGCATTGATTTGGACGGCAGATGAACAGGCTGCACAGGATGGGAATATGATGAAGAAGGCAGGGAATTTACAGGGAGGGAATACTATACTATAATACTACTATAAACTGTAAGAAATATAGCCTTGATGGAGAGTGGTGTGTGAGGAAAGACGGAAAATGTGTGTGCATGTGTGTCTGCGTGTCTTTCAAGATACACAGAGAGAGGAAGGGGATGATATCAATAGAAAAGATCAATACAGTATAAGAAATAAGAAAACGTGTGTTTGTCCTGTTTGGGTTGTTCATTATTCTCATGTCTCCTTGTGAAAGATGAGAGTTCCTCACAGAGTGCTGTGTAGAATGTGTGGCCTGAAAGATGATGTTTAACTGATGAATAACAATGGATAGGTGTTTAGTGGGACATTTAAATTTAGAGTTCATTTGCTGAATGCACAGCTATCATTGCTAATATATAATAACTGAAGCTATATGCTTACAGCTCTGTTAAGTTGAAAAAGCTCGCATGACTAATGCAAGAGTGGGCTTCTCCTCTAGTGGCCAAATCACAACTGTTTCATTCACCATATGAGACACACTGGCAACAAATATTTTTTCTTTCACTGATAAAGAAGCTTTGGTAAAATGGTAAATAAATATTTCTGAGTATTATAAACCTGTTCTTGTTTTTCTTTTTAATCCAAATTGATCTGAATCTTAATTTAGTGTAAATACTTCAGTGGCTGTTCTTTTACACTCAGTGTATGAAATCATTTTAATTATCCTGATATTTCCTATTTTCAGCAACTCTGACGGTATTTAACACACTTTTACCGGTGAACTGCTAAACTAGCAGCTTTGCTTTCACTGTGACGGCAATACAGGCTACTAGTTACAGCAAAGTTTTTGGAACACTGGTGATATAAAAAAACAGGATCAAAACAAGTGCTTTACACACACTGTAGAGCCACTTTGGCTCTACAATAGTCACTGTTACCATAATCACCAAGGAAACTTAAGAAACTCTACAACACTCCGCTTTTAATTTGGTGTGGCTATTTACAGAGTTTAAATGATAACATCTTTTAAACTGTATGGTAAATGGAGTCTTACAGTGTCATGAAACATATATAAGCAAACTCCCAAGTTGCCACTCAGCGGACCCCTTAGCACTGTGCTGGTGAGATATTTTAGACTGAGCAGGGTGAGAGATGAAATTGAGGTGGTGTGGGGATTGGGTTTGCTCCCTCAGGAGACTGTGACGCCTAAACAAATTCGATAACCTAACCTTGTTACCCCCAAGTTGCATTGCGCTGGCCCCCATAATACCCCTCCACTTTCAAAAGAATAGCTTCAGCACACAGGAGAGACAAGCTGTGCATTATTTACACACTGATGTGCATGCGTGTGCGCACAATGAATGACACAAGTGCACGCATACACATGGAGTATAATGAATGAGTGGTTGTGGATGGATAGCTATGTGCACTTAGTGCCTGGTGCAGCTAGTCTCAGCCGTAGATGATGAATTGACAGAAGCATGTAGTAGAAGCTGACAGGCTCTAGATCAGGCGGGAGGAGAGGAGAGGAGAGAAGAGGCTGTAAAAATGGAGCTGTGTACTCGCTAGTAAGCTGTGTAGGAGAGCTGAGGAGAGAAGATGGTTGTGGGGAGAGATTTAGAAGAGAAGAGAGAAGTGAGGGAGGACTCCGTGGGGAAGGTGATGAAGCATGCAGCTCAGGTTTCCTGTCTCTGATGTAAGGCCAGCCTGGATCGATGGCTCCACTGGGGCCTTGCCAGCACACTGCAACCTGCCTGCTCTCTACAACTCTCACTCGTGCCCTCTTTTTGTCTCTATCCTTATCTCTTTTTTCTTTTCTCTTGCTTTTGTCATCTGTCTCGCTCTCTTTCTCTACAGCGCTGCTCCTCTACTGCTTTAAAGATCCCTGGGTATTGGTTTGCTACATGAGCAACCTTGCCACCCCAGACATAACACATTTTTCACCAAGGTAACTGCAGCACACTCTGGAAAATGTCAGGTGAATCATAGTGGGACTTTGTTCGAAATTTTGCATCAGCTTTGGTTTAGACAAGACTGCTACCTGTGTATAAGCATGCAGGGGGCAGGATACAGAATGATCACTTGCTAGCAGTGAATTTATCAGACTGTTAGCATTAGTGTTCTCATGAGGCAAAAATCGTAGCAATCAGATGTCAAAAAGACCTTTAAAAACATTCAGAGTGTAGAGTATCTTGGAAAATGCCTTTAATTTAATGCTTAAAATGTAGCCTAACATCTACTGGGGGAAATTGCTTGCTTTTTTTAAAGTTAGCTTTGAAAACATACACACTACCAACTGTAGCATAGCTGACTCTTGTGTCATGCATTGTTTGGCTAGGATAATCACACAATCCATATATTCTGTAAAGGTTAGCTTTACCCAGTTATGGTCTAATGGGAATTGTTTGACTTGTCATAACAGAACAGCTTTATTATTTCAAACTCAGTTACTTATTTTCTGGTTTCCCAATTTAGCCTATTTAGTCTATGCTTCATCCGTATAATTAGACAAGAGGAGTTCACATGGACTTGCCACATGCACATCCAATATAGGTAAGGTAAAACGGCCCCCTTTGCCTTTTTAAATTAGCAACTCTGCTGTAACACAAGCAGTGTTGTGGCAGACAGAGACTCTATAGGGTTAAAATAAAACAAGCAACACTTGGGTCACATATGACTGCCTGCCATTTGTATTGAGACAAATGGCTTTTTAATAGCCTTCTGGGATTGATACTAATCTAAGGAAGCTGGTCAAGCTCTTTCTCTCAGTGTGGGCTATAACTCCAGATTAGGTGGCAACAAGGACAGACTGTCCAGCAATTCTGAAACTATCCAGCACATTTCAGGAATGCCACCCAAACAATATCCACTCATTACTCAAAGAAAGGAGTTAAACAAGGACTATTTCCTGCCCAGCTTACATCCATGGTGTAAAATTATACAGAGAGTTGCAGTAGACATGAAAGACCACACACTACGTATCTATAACAAAGTAAAATTTTGCACTTGATTCAAATAATTAAAATACACATTTTTCTCTTGTACTTAATAAAACTGGGTTTTCAATTAAATGTTTTGCGAGTGATTGTATCTTTTCAATTCTACAGACATCAGCATCAGCCTAAGCACTTTTATATATTCTTAATTTTCAAAATAATCAAGTCTCAGCAAAATTCTTACAAAAAACAGTAAATTAGGGTGTTTTTAGGCCCTTTGTATGTTTACATTTATAGTTAAACTATTGAAGAAAGTATAAGATTCAGTCTAAACTTTTCTACCGTGACAACAATCAGATCACTGAAAAAGCTGGTTTCTCTTTGTCCTCATTAAGGCCTGTTGTAGTCCATTTGCCACAATGAGTGTTGTGGAGCTATTGTTAGGTGGTCTGAATCTGGGGTTGTCATGGAAAAACTCTAGTCTTATCTGTCAGCAGCAGGATAAGTGTTTCAAAACTAAATGCATGAGGCTCAGACAGCTTGCCTCCATAACAACTTATATATGGTTCACTAAAACATTGTTTAGAGGTCTGAAAGTTAATATATATGAAAGCTGAGACATAAATGCACAAAATACGGCTTGTTGTTAATGGACATGCACAACAAGCTAGCCTTATGCCAGAGTCATATTCTACTGAGGCTTCTCTTTAACCCTCTCAAGGCAGGCGTTGCCGATTTGCAACAGTTAAAAACTAACAACCTGATTACCCCACATACATGTTTTATGGGGGGTTTTTTTACTCAGAAGTACCACTGCAGGACTTGGTTGTGCATTAGCAACAAACAGTTTAATTTGAGCCTGAGGGTTAAAGTAAACCAGAAATTTCAGTAAGATATTTGCTGCAAAGTCTCCTCACTTAGCTTTATTTATTGGTCTTATCTGCATCTTTAATTTGAGGTCAGTTGTATATTTTAACCTAATGAACTGCAACAATGTTAAATTAGTGGCCTTGTAAATTGATACAATACAGGAAAATGCATTGACCCACTGTACCAGGCAACCAAGTTTCTAAGAGGAGGAGATGTGGCTTTTGGCACCAAAGACCAAAAGCATACAATATACAGTGCTGTGCAAAAGTAATGAGTCCTCTTAGTTCTTTATATTTTGCTTACAAGTAGTCAGACTTTCTTCTATAGTTCTTCAGGCTTTATGAAAGTCTTACAAAGTTTTGGGCACTGGCTGCCTTGATACTCATCGTCAGTGCAGTCATTGTATCTCATCAATTTTTGAACCACTGACCTACAAAAATTTAAATGATAGCTCAGTTTGACTGGCATAAAATAAAGAGCTATTAGTCAAAGATGTGGGATAGCTGGTGTCCTGATACCTGATTTAAGTCATGACCTTAAATCAGGTCCTTCAGCTGGTCCATTCACTGGCATTTCATCAGAAATGGTCTCAGTGGATGTGTAGCTGTCAAGAACCACTGGCTGCACTTCAGCCAGTGGTTTTGGGGATCTTGGTAAAATTGATTGAATTACAAACACAGAAAATTCTTTTTATGCATCATGCAATATCACCTGGAAAGCGAAGAGTTATAAAGAATTATGCTACTATACAAGATTTTGTGTTTGCAGTCTGCTGCCAATTTCAGGAAGGCCCATCTACCTGCAGAGAGTTCTGTTGTTGATGGAGGCAATGTAGAAAGTATGTGATGCAACCAGTCTGTGGGCCACTCTTGCTTGTACTGTTGATGGTCTGTCAGCCATCCACAAAGAGCAAAGTTATAACATGCAATGAGCTGAACTGAAAATAAGTGTTAAAAACAATGTAACGTGTCCCCTCCAGCCACTGTCTGTGCTTTTCATGCTGTATTTTTTTGATCTATGAAGTTTTTTGCGCTTGTCTGTCCTAGTGAACTCCACTTTCACTTCCTTTCCTTTTCCAGCCCACTTGTCCAATAATCAGCATTTGGCAGATATGTCACCCACTTTCAGTGATGGGCACTTTTGGGGGACTGCATAGAAGCACTTCTTGGGTGGATGAAAACCTGTGGTGGGTGAAAACCCTCTGCACTCACTGTCTAAAAAGAAACATGTACCTAGATAGAAACATGGTGGGACCGTTCTTTATGCTTAAGTTTTCTCTTAACAAAGAAACAAATATGGAAATATTTCATGTTGGCTTTAGAATTGTTATTGTTTTAACAAGGATGCATGAAAAAAAAGAACTAAATTATCATACACTTAACTTTGTTGTATGGTAAAGTGACTGATATCTTTCAGCCAAATTATCTGCAATAAAGCAATAAATCAAACCTTATCCATTCTCATAATACACATATTTTAATATTGCTTTGGAAAAAATGCCAAATGCATTATAATAATACTATTAACTGTAATTTCAGCTTGTATGTCGAAATTATTTATGCTACTTTGAGACTCTATTCTGGAGAGATGAGGTTTCTTTCATATCATAGATGATATTAGTCTTGGCAGATTGAAGCACAGTGAGATGGCCTATCTCTTACCATTTGTGTTCATGAAAGGCTTCTCCTCATAGCCTGATCTAAACTTATCTGACAGCTAACATAACCATAGCTGACAAGTCAGTGCTGATAACACATGAGAGAGCAGTCAGAAATCATCTAGCACATGGACCAACGCCCTGTTTGTGGTTTACCTTCATTTCCTCACAAATACACAACAAGAGAACACTGAGGTGCCCATCTGCACTGGCTAACACTGGCCCCATAAATATTTCACCTTCAAAAACCCCAAGATGTCAAGAAGCCTCAAATGAGACTCCAGCAAATAATTCATACCATCTGATGTGAAACACTTCCTCGATCCCTGCGGTAGTACAGGGTAGTTTGATGTCTGCAGTAGAGGGTTTTATTATCTTGTATGTGTTGGCCTGTGTATGCTGCCTGACGGTCTTACATGTGGGTATGCAGTAGACACAAACCAAAGGCTGGAGGCAATTTATGTAAGGCACAGAGCTGTGTGAAAGAACTTAAATAGACAAAAAGACGAGTGTGTCCACTTTTTACCTCAGGCAACAGGTTTCTTGGCAATATGTTGACAGAGCTGTGGTAGTACCGCCCTCGCAGACAGACCTGCCATAAAGTTAACAGTGTAGGCATCCATAGATGGAGAGCAGCTGAGAGATGGGTGATGGCTACATTGGCATCAGCAGCAGCCAAGTAACAGCCACAGTGAGAAGTGTGAAAGCGGTTAAGTGAAAGCCCTCCAGAAGCTATTAACTGGTGAGAAATTTACTGCAGGACTTAACAGAGAGCTCATTCACAGTAAGTTGGCTAAGGTGGCTGTTAGGATACAAAGCACCCAGTAGACCTATCAGTTCTTTCATGTAGTCTCATTTTAGTTTCATAAAATAATGCTTAAATCTTCACAAGGAATGTTTGGATAGATTTCACGCCTGCATTTATTACTGTCTATGCAGTAGCTCATATGTGGAAACATCAATTTTTAAGTTTCTGATGTCTTCCACCTGAAATCACTTGAAACAAACACAGGAAAAATCTGACAGTGGCATACCTATGAAGTATTGAAATCACTGGTAGCATTTACTTAAAGGTTTGAACAAAGCTAAGAGTGGATTTTAATTTACATTCTGGAAACACAAAATAAAAATCTTTCCTATTTATTGCTCAATTGCATGCCTTCCCAGTAAATTTGGTAGAAAATCTGCCTCGTGTCTAATTAAATAAACACCTGGAAATTCCCAAAAGGGCAAATATAGTTCTATACAGGTGGTTTCATCATGATTATCCATTTTAGACTCTTAGTACTGTGAAACCTTTATCATGTTTCCACTGGGGTATTCACTTTTACTGAACCTGGGCTGAGATATTCACACTTGTCATGGCTTCAGTGAAGCATGCAGGTGTGCTAAAGGCTCTTGTACAGTGCTGCTGTGTCTGGGAGTAAATCTCTGGTGGGCCAGCCCGGCGCTCCGACAGGTTTCAGCCATTATGTCTGACTGATCCTTGTCTCATCTCACTGCTTCTCTGACTGAGAGAATATTGGTCTGGTTGCTTTGTCCATAGTAGGGGGCCTCCTCATAGTAGATGCTGTATGTATGAATGCATGATGCACATCTGTGTTTGCAACAAAGACATGAAATCATCCAATCATCACCCATGACGTCTTTACCCAGAAAGAAAATCCTGCCACTTTTTAACCCCTTACACTAACCCTATATCAGAAATGTTCCTCACAAGTGTAAAATAATACACATGCACACATAAGCTCTGCTCCCCTCTCCTTTGTTGCACATATCTCTTCTTACAGCTGAAACAAAGCAGTATGGCGTATTGACCCTCCTGGGCAGGATTTTACTGGTGGGTAGGGTTAGGGATGGGGTAATATGTTTCATCGGGCCAGTGCAACCATATATATAAAACACAGGGTGGTGGCTCTGCCAGGCAGAAACATCCCACTTGCTAATATGTTCTAACCAGCCAGGAGACAGTGGCCAGTGGAGCAGATAATCACATCATCTGAGTCAGACCTGTAAAGCCTGGCAAGGCCTCTAATGCTGCTGCTGATGATAATGATGATGTTAAAGATAATACTTGTGTTGCTTCAGGCCCCAAAAAAGACTGTGGATTGTGAGCTTTGTGTGTGCACATCCTTGTGTGTCTGAACCTCTGTTGAGCAATGCGTTTTCAATGTAACATGATGATTTCAAGTCACATACATGATTGAGTCCACAGTGAATGTGTTTGTGTTGTTGTGTATACCTGTGTTTAAGTGGTTTTCCTTGTGCCATTTGTTTGTTGAAACCATGTTTTATTGGGATTTTTTTCTTTTAATAAAAATGTCTTTATTGAGCAGAGTAATCATTTTTACTGAGCCTGAGTGATGAGCTAAGCATTACTTACCGGAGATGAATGTATGGCTTTTTGTATGTCTGGTAAAAATGAATTGATTTTCTGATGATGACTCAGTAACTGTAGCAAATATCTACAGAAACACTGACATGGCTTTATGAGTGTGCCTCATCTTTTCAAATCTTGTGTTCAAAGTGAGAAATGAGATATTGTTATTCTTAGAGTTTCACTGGCTCTCAGTTCTTCTTATGATTATTTTTAAATAGCTTGACCTCACTCTCTTATATGATTCTGTTACCAGACAGAGCTTTTATATTATAACATGGTAAACAAGGGTAAGTTGTTTTTTGTGATAAAGTATGTTTTATTTTTAAAAGCCAACAGAGTTAAGAGCTCCTTTTACACAGTCAGTATAAAAGATGTGATCCATTGGTTTTGGACCCTGCATTTTCCAGCTTCAGTGTTACTATTTTGGCCTCTGTTAGTATTTTGTAGCCAGAAGTTTCCTTATATGGAGGAAAGGGAACTATGTTAGCAGCTCATCTATGAATCTTGGTCACCAAGCTGCATTCATGAACAGTGCAATGCAGAGACACGCCAATTTGCTAAATTGTGCTATGTAACAGAATGTTACATCCCCCAGGAAGATGTCTCTTCTCCCTACTAACCCTTTGTTTTGTCCAGGCTCCACATCCTCTGTCCTGATTGGATGCTGCGCAGAGTCCGGCTAATTGTTAATCAGCAGAGCACTATTTAAGGCCTGTGGAGCTGTGCTTCTGGGCCCTCTGGCCATTTTGGTTGCCATATTTGTGCAGGCTTGCATGCCTTTGTATCTTGTGTGAGCATTGTTGTTTCATGTTCGGACTGCTTGTAGGGGAGAGCTGCCTTTTGTTTTGACACCCTGTTTTCTCCTGTTTATGTGTTGTTAGGTAGGTTATGGTTATGGGTTGTATATTTTGTTTCTTTGGAGTTAGGTAAGTTTCTTTTATTTCAACATCAGGGATGTTTTGTTTGTTATGTTGGCCTTGGCTCACCCTGACGTTATACCTCAGTCTGATCCCATCACCAGTATTAAATAAACCTTCTAAAATTACCATCTTGGCTCCTCCTTCTCTATCCACCTTTATGTTCGTCCCTTCAACCCCCTAGACTAGCCAGGGGACGTAACACAGAATAAGAAAATACTAGAATTGCACTCACCAAAACTAAAGTACAGCCTTGGATGGCCTGTACCAAAGTTAAGGCCTCTGTCAGTGCGCCCCAGGGCAGCTGTGGCTACAATGTAGCTTGCCATCACCAGTGTGTGAATGGGTGGATGTCTGAATGTATTGTAAAGCATTGGGGTCCATAGGGACTAAGTAAAGCACTATACAAATACAGGCCATTTACCATTTACCAGATAATTCACTGCAAATACTTCAAAAAGCTCCAAAAGAGGTATAACTGAATGTAGTGGACAAGACCTAAAAAAAAATTGTAATTTTTTGTACCAGGCTTTAAACATAATTTTCTATGCTGTTAAGTTGGACATTTAACAAGGGAATCTGTGGGGACTGACTTTCTTTTGCTGCCTGACATTCAGAGGAAATGCAGTTTTTGTTGTTTTTGGTTTCTTTTTTTCAGCTCTGCATGTATTTACCATCTGGAAGCTTTTATTTTGACAGTCTAGCACGTTTCAAAGAATCAAGGCATTCCCTCTAATGAATGATTTTATTATGGAAAAAAAAAAACCAAAAAAACTACTACTGCACAGTGCATCACTAACCCATTTGTTTTGGTGCACTAACCCATGCTATTCTACTTTTAATATTTATGGGCTTTTATTGGCACAAGCATTTTGAAATTCAATTTATTTTAGGAATTTCCTTCTCATCAAGGTTCTGTTATCTAGTAAAGGCTTTTAGTTTGAAGATGGAGATATGCACCAGTATGTGTGCATGTGAACGACAGTAGTTTTGAACTGTTAGTTAAATCTTAAAAAGCTATTTATAGCTAATATAATTGGTAAGAGCTTTATTGATTTGCTTTGAAAGTATGTTATGATCTGTTGTGCAAAAACAGGACACAGTTAATATGTTACACAGCCCCAAGGATACAGCCATAATGGGCCTGTTCAACCAATGAACTGATGGATGGTTGAAATGGACATTTGCCAGTCAAATCAATTTTTTCCCACCAAAAGAATGAAAATAAAACTCATAGAGAAAAAAGTATAATAAGTTTAACATGGGAAAGAATTGAAAAAGAGGAAGGACACTTGCCCGTGTTTTGTGTGTCACTATGCTTTGGAAGTTAAACTCTGTGCAAGAGAACACATTTGTCTTTATTTTAATGTTTGAGCTGTCTTTAGTAAAAGTTGTGGGCACAACAAGAGGAGCAAAAATTTTAAAAAGTAAAACAATCTAAATGCTAGAGTCACCGCTGATTCACCCACTCAGAAATAAGCATTCTGCTCCATTACAACCAATTTAAAATCACACAGCCAAAAATCACTAAAACATAAGGTGGTGGTCAAGTATCGTAAAATTTATCACAAGTTTAATATCGAATAAATTTCAAATGCATACAGACTAGTTAAAGTTCAAAGTATGTTTGAACAGGATTTCAAAATCCCGTTTTTAACAAATGCCAAAAAGCATTTCATTATAAAAGTTTTTTTTTTAAAAAAAACAAAAAAAAAAAAAACGCTTTAACGGACGCACAAAAATGCCGTTTTAATATTTTACTGTTTTCTCTCTGAAAGTGCAGTTAAATGTCAGTAATGTGAAGCCTTTAATGTTTTTAATGTTATCAGTTTCCTGCTTGTAAATAATGACTATAAAAATTAAGGTTTTAATAAGGGAAAAATTAAACATTTAAATTCAAATAACACAGTTATTTACCATTTACCAAAAAATTTGAGACTTGTGAGACTTATTAGATATTAGATGCTACTCTTCCATTTCTTTCAGCATGCTTACTGTCATATAGAGTTCTCTCATTATTGCTGAGAACATATTTAAATGAGCATTTAACTACTTACATTGAACATGAAGTGTCCATGGTGATAAATGATCTTTTATGTTTATGCTTATAAAAGAGAGACAGCAAGCCATAAATCAAAACATGCTGAACGTTTATCTGCAAATGGACAAAATGAAATGGGGGGTGAGACAATGAATGTCACCCAGCATCTTGTTGATTAAAATGATCATGGAGACAGAGGAGCAAGAGGGGAGACAAAGACTGGACTGGACTGGAGACATAAACTGGACAGGAAAGAGTTCAAGTGTGTGTATAGTAAAAACCAAGAGCATCAAAAGCTGACAGTGAAATATTGTTACTGGAGAGAGGACAAGTAGAAAGGATAAAATGAACGAAGCGAGGAAAGAGCACAGAGGATCAAATCTTGTTAACGCTGTGGCGTGACCTTGGCCAGCAGCTGACACCAGCTATCATCTTTAGGTCATAGTCACTAAGCCACTCTGTTTAATTGACATTAGGCATGGTTTCACAGAGATTCAGGGAGAACCTACACAATTCATGCTTCTCTCAGGGAGATGCCGACCACTAGTTTTACCAGTAAAATGACAATGAACCGATTATTCTAGAAGTTATTAAACGTAATAGTCTGAATTTTACAGCGTTACAAGCAAAACAGCAAAGTTAACATGTGCAACTACTAATCACTTATTTATCATTATTTAAAGAATAGCAGGTTAGCTCAATAATTGCTTAGTGATATATGATGTTTTTTGTGTCTTCATTTTTAGTTCTATTGTCATGAGATGTTAATCGTTTACTCATTTAAAATCACTAAAGAGAAAAAAACATTCATTTAAAAAACATATTCAATGTCTTCAGAGGCCCGTGTATAAGACTTTTTGAGCTCTATTGACAAAGAAGATGGGTGTGTATAAACAACACAAACAGATCAGGAATTCAGGGTTTTTTTTACTAATTTAAAACAAATTTTTTGTAGCTTGGCTATTTTCGTTCCCCTTTATTCCTCCTTCCTTTGTGTTTAAAAGACATTTTCAGGATATGGCTTGCTGCTCTTCACCAAGATTCATTTTGCTTGCAGAATGGATGCACGTGTCATTTGACATGAATCAGGCAGTGAAGATTTTTCAGGGTTCAAATTTCATAAAAATGTCCATATATGATCAAATTGAATACCATTAACTGATAGTTTTTCATATTTCATAATTATTTACAGGGAGTGCAGAATTATTAGGCAAATGAGTATTTTGTCCACATCATCCTCTTCATGCATGTTGTCTTACTCCAAGCTGTATAGGCTCGAAAGCCTACTACCAATTAAGCATATTAGGTGATGTGCATCTCTGTAATGAGAAGGGGTGTGGTCTAATGACATCAACACCCTATATCAGGTGTGCATAATTATTAGGCAACGTCCTTTCCTTTGGCAAAATGGGTCAAAAGAAGGACTTGACAGGCTCAGAAAAGTTAAAAAATAGTGAGATATCTTGCAGAGGGATGCAGCAGTCTCAAAATTGCAAAGCTTCTGAAGCGTGATCATCGAACAATCAAGCGTTTCATTCAAAATAGTCAACAGGGTCGCAAGAAGCATGTGGAAAAACCAAGGCGCAAAATAACTGCCCATGAACTGAGAAAAGTCAAGCGTGCAGCTGCCAAGATGCCACTTGCCACCAGTTTGGCCATATTTCAGAGCTGCAACATCACTGGAGTGCCCAAAAGCACAAGGTGTGCAATACTCAGAGACATGGCCAAGGTAAGAAAGGCTGAAAGACGACCACCACTGAACAAGACACACAAGCTGAAACGTCAAGACTGGGCCAAGAAATATCTCAAGACTGGTTTTTCTAAGGTTTTATGGACTGATGAAATGAGAGTGAGTCTTGATGGGCCAGATGGATGGGCCCGTGGCTGGATTGGTAAAGGGCAGAGAGCTCCAGTCCGACTCAGACGCCAGCAAGGTGGAGGTGGAGTACTGGTTTGGGCTGGTATCATCAAAGATGAGCTTGTGGGGCCTTTTCGGGTTGAGGATGGAGTCAAGCTCAACTCCCAGTCCTACTGCCAGTTTCTGGAAGACACCTTCTTCAAGCAGTGGTACAGGAAGAAGTCTGCATCCTTCAAGAAAAACATGATTTTCATGCAGGACAATGCTCCATCACAAGTACTCCACAGCGTGGCTGGCAAGAAAGGGTATAAAAGAAGAAAAACTAATGACATGGCCTCCTTGTTCACCTGATCTGAACCCCATTGAGAACCTGTGGTCCATCATCAAATGTGAGATTTACAAGGAGGGAAAACAGTACACCTCTCTGAACAGTGTCTGGGAGGCTGTGGTTGCTGCTGCACGCAATGTTGATGGTGAACAGATCAAAACACTGACAGAATCCATGGATGGCAGGCTTTTGAGTGTCCTTGCAAAGAAAGGTGGCTATATTGGTCGCTGATTTGTTTTTGAATGTCAGAAATGTATATTTGTGAATGTGGAGATGTTATATTGGTTTCACTGGTAAAAATAAATAATTGAAATGGATATATATTTGTTTTTTGTTAAGTTGCCTAATAATTATGCACAGTAATAGTCACCTGCACACACAGATATCCCCCTAAAATAGCTAAAACTAAAAACAAACTAAAAACTACTTCCAAAAACATTCAGCTTTGATATTAATGAGTTTTTTGGGTTCATTGAGAACATGGTTGTTGTTCAATAATAAAATTATTCCTCAAAAATACAACTTGCCTAATAATTCTGCACTCCCTGTATGTATAGCATTTAGATGTCACAAAATGCTATAATAAATACCATGCCTTACTAAATATTAAGAGAAAGTGCTTGTATCCCCACAGTCAGTTGATCCCGGCAAAGATGGCTGCACTGCCGATATGTAAACTCTTATAAGAAACAGGCCATTCCCAGTTTAGTATCTAACTTAAACACCAGTGAGAAAAACTTTATCAGCCGCAGATGTATCAAAGCAGTTTATACACTGTTGCTTTGTGTACTTACATTTTTTCTAAACAGGGTTTGCCTTTTACCACGCCACCATTGTAAATAACTGTCAGATATGTCAAATGATGAGCAGAAAACATAACATGACTTCTCGTCATTGCCGCCAGGAAAGACACCACAACAAGATCTACTGACCTTTGAAGATTACTTAGATTCCCACATCTGGGGCTTGTCGTCATTTATGACATCGTCAGTATGTCTGGCTGTTCTGTGTGTAATGTTTCACCATAAGAATAACAAAATGATGTATCAGAGGAACCAAGTCCCGAAGCTGGACAGTTGAGGAGAGTTTGTTATTGACGATCTCTGTGTGAGTCAGGCTTGGTGACTGACCCCTCTGTCTCTCAGATCAGAGTCTGTTGTTACGAGTCTTGGAAGCAGAACTTCTTTGATGACCGCCAGATTTATTGGGATGCTTTACTTATGGCACCTATGATGGCAGGCATGCAGGGAAAGACAATTAGGTCTTTTCTCACAGAGCATTGCGCAATTTATACCTCGTCAGGGTTTTTTCTAAAGTGCTTCTTTACATTCGAAAGGGGAAGGATCAGCTGCACAAAGCAATGAATCCTGCATTAATTTACTTTCAAAGGTTGAGCTAGAGTTAGATGTGCATATGAAATTTTAAAAAATTACCATTGACAGTATTGCTACATTAAAAGTAATAGAAATAAAATAAATTAAAAAATAACAATAAAAAAAAATTACAAGTAAAAACCCCAAAACAATTAGGATGCCTAGTCTTATGGAATATGGAAAAGAAAGGAACCGCTGGCACTTTCTGGAAAAAAAGTAAATTAAATTAAATTAAAAGTTACCAAGGAAATTAAACGTTCAATTCAAAAACCCGATTAAAAGTAGCCATGCTGGGGCACAATAAAAAGCAATAAACTTGTGGGATGTCAGGCATTTTTATTGCCAAATCTTTCTGATTGGCCTGAGCAAATAATACATGACTTTCAATTTTTCCATTTTTACAGGCAAATAATGTTAATTTTTCACGGTTACTGATCTTACTTTGAGACTGAGCTTCACAACTTGAAATCTTTCTTGCATTGCGGTACAACAGTCTGTTTACTTACTAGCACAATAACTCGACCTACGACACATGCTGGGATTGTTTGACAAATCTTGGCATATACCTAACCCTTGACCCTGCAGTTGCTCCTCACTTGAGCCCTCTCTACTACCTAATCTCTAATGCCTTCCCAGCTCCACTCTAATTCATTACTTCCTTTTCCACTGCCCTGCAAGGGTCATGACATTAAAGGGTTAATAACATGCACAACACTGGACCCTGTTATGGCTGGGGCCTGTTTGATCTTTAGTGCATCTCTCTGATATCTGATATTTGTTTTTATGAAGGCAGAACTGAGACAGTGTGTTCACGACTGAAGAAACGTACTGTATTAATGTAAGTAAAAATTTATGCGATCAGAAATGTAAACTTACACATGACAGACTTTTGACTCTTTATCCCTGCAGCAGAAGTCCTGCTGTAGCGATATAGCGAAGAGAACAATAGCTTCAGGAGAGATGTGTGTGTGAGTTATGGTGTCACTGAGAGGACCCGAGTCTATTAAGGAGTAGTGGCGAGTTGGATGGAGGTCTTTCGAGAGTGAACTTGAATAAAGATGACAGACTGTGGAATTGTGGAGAGTGAAATTTGTTTTGCATAATAAAAATCGGATAATAACCAACTATAAAAAATGACCTTCCTTTTTACATTCTCATGCAGAACAGACACATTTTAAGGTGTAATTGTTAGAAGACTCATAGGGTCAGTGAGTTATGTCTCATTCATTGGTATTTAAAATGAATTGCAAATGTGGCCCCCACATACATAGTCATTAAACACAGGTGTCTCGGATTACTGCCACAGTCGATATATTGTAGCTATAGCATGTAGTCTTTTTTTATATTCATTGGTTTGCACAGACATGACATAATAAGCAATGAGATCAGAACTAATTTGTTTTGTGATGAACAATGTCATGTGTCTGCTATGCCAGCAGTGTTAATTGTATTTGTTATTATTATTACTTTGACAGCAAAGTTGTTCCTATAATCCAGTATCTGTTTGACATCTTATTCATAAGCCCAGTAGAGTGTTCTCTGTCTTTTTTTCCATTTAGCATAAAAAATAACTTTTTAAAACAAGATTTATGTTTGCACGTTTTCATTATGCTTATGTTCTCTCTGGTTAAAAATCACAGTTAAAAATCAAATATAAGTAAGTAAACAGTGTACAATTACCTCTAATGTTAACGAGAGGTATGCTGAATAAAATAAATATCTAAAATGAATTATTTTAACTGAAATTCTGACCGACATAGCCTCTCTATTCATAACATTTAAGTTTGCAACTTCAAAGTACATGAAAAAGAAAGAAGAATGAAAGACATGAAAACACTGTAACATCAGAAACATTTATTTAATGCAGCTTAATAAAAATTCACAGGCTTTTAGTGCTGGCACCAAAACTTAGTTGCTCTTTAAGGTAATACTTCTAATAGATATTTGACTACATGTATCAGGTTGAATAAAAGTCAAGATATGAAACAGGCATCTATTACAGTCCCGCCAAAGTCAAACAGCGCTGCAGTAAAGTTATCGGTGATGCAATGTGCTCAGGTTAATGACAGCAGGTCCTATAATATCATATAAAGTTTCATAGTTTCAATAAAGTTGTCTAGCATCACTGGACACTGGCTGCCTCGGATATGGCCCCTTTTTGGGAAATCGCATCCTCCGTCTCATTCGATTGATGTAGCTGTTGCTTACTATATTCACACACACAATTTGTTATGTGGTATTTCATTCAGGCGGCTGCCAGGAGCCCTCGCTGCACCTTCCATAACTCTTATACCCGTGAAAGATTTTTAATTAAAATGAAGACAGCTGGCTGAACTGTGGAGATGTCACAAATAGTTTCTGCACCCGAGGAAGCCCATCAAGACCTTCAAGCGTCAGATTGCAGGCAATTCCAGCTTTTTTGAAGAACTTGTTAATCACGTCTCCTTCTTAATTCAATTATCAACAGCTGCAGATTGATGCATCCAGAGATAGCGAGAAACAGAGAATTCAATTGCTTTCCATCGGCTTATGGGTTGTCATCTGTCCCTTTTCTGTATTATATATTGATATGCCGGTGACCCTCTTCATTTACTGTATTGGATTTTTTTTTATTACTCACCTTTGAGCCTGTGCTAAAGAATAAGCACTGACCCCTCAAAGTGAACGCAGGGGGCCCAGTCTTGTGCGCAAGTGTGTGGTTCTGCGCCTGCATTGAATACATACATAATGCACATATGCTTTTGCATGTAGCAGTAGGTTTTTCCTGTCAAGATGGGCTATGTGTAGTGGGTCAGAGTGTCAGAGGTGCACTGGGGGCTGGTTTGATGTTGTTGGGGGGTTGGAGAGGTTGGCTCCCAGAGCTGAGTGTGGGAGCTGGAAAGTTGGAAGGTCATGTTCATAAATTGTTACCAGTGTGCTGGGGCTTAATTGAAAAGGCTGGAAAAGGAACAGGACCCCTGATCTGTAGCCCCCAACCCCTCCCTTGTGACCCTCTGGTCTTCACTCATTCAACTGTGCATGTGTCTCTTTCTGTCTTTCAGAATAAAGACTAAGTTTAAATGAGGATTCAGACATTAAAAATACTTTGAAGTATCTGCAGTCTTCTGATGTGTGTTTATTTTCCTGTTATTTGTTTGTCATTTGAAACATTATAAATGCATCTTAATGATAGCTTCTGTAGAGTGGACAGGTCTCATTACAGTTATTTGGATTGATCTGGATCTGCTGTATTGGTGTTGCTTTTATTCAAAATTCTAACTATCAGTTGTGAAGAAAACATAAACTGGTCTATTTAGTTTATAAAAATTGTAATTAAAAATAACCCGAATTAACTTGTAATCAATAAAATTAACTAAAATTAAAGTTCTTTATTGTTTTCCATTTTCCCTCTCCTGTTCATTCATATCATCCATTGATCTCTTCATCAAGATATACAATTCAAGAAGAAATTCAGATGAATTTTCACATTTCAGTAAAATACACAATTGTTAATATCTTTCTCTTTTATACAAAATGTAAAGAAAAAATAGTGATGTAAACATAGAGTGGTGTTATATAACTCAGGGGTTGTAGTTAATGGATAGTAACTGTTAAAAAAAAGTAACAACGTGCTTAAACCAGGCAAAAACTAATGTCTGAACACAAAATGTATGACAAAATTAAATAAATTCAATACAGTTTTAAAGCATACTCGCAGTTTTTATCCCCTTGACCTGTTGCCTACTCTTGAATGAGTCAGTAATGGATGTCATTAGCATAAAGTAATTAGCCAACATATCCGATTCCCACATTCACAAACCACACATTATTCAGTCCGCAGCATATATGTCAAAAGAAATGAAAAGAAGCATGAACCCTCTAAATGTTGCATTTTGCAAACTTTGTTTCAATTTAATTATCAGAATAGCTGCAGATTAATTTTCAGTTGAGAAACTATCAACTAGTAACTGATTGGAGCTCTGATTTGAATTTATTCCGTCCCCACTGGAGCACTGGAACAGTGATAGAATTACTGAGTTTTAATTCTTTATTCTTTTATCTTCGATGCATACAGTATCCTTATGGCCCAATAGCCATACCGGTGTCTCCCAGATAATCATCTCCCTCTATCACTCTTCCAGCTGCTGCTTGAGATAACCCCACTCCTCTGTTGACAAAGCAACGGCTCATTTATAAAGCAAAGGTCCCACCTTCTCATCCCCTATGGATACTGAAATCTCTCCACCAAACAAAGCAATCATAAGCATGAATAGAGGTCTGCTGTGAAATTCTATCTAACGTGTCTTTGCATTCTACACAGGTGACACATAGTCGCGGTCTTTTGAAGAGAAGCGGTGAGCCGAGTGGGCATTCGGCAAGAAAGAAGAAGAATCTGTCGTTTCACACTGGGAGGAAATCCATCCTGAGCAACTATTGTCCTGCATAATAGGTAGGAGATGGTTAAACATATCATTTTGACACGCTGGGCGTTATAACACGGACAGTTTTACTGCTGCCAGAGGTGGAAGGAAGGAAACCACTTCTCATGTTACGCACATACAGATAAATATGTTGTTGCCTCGTTCTATATTTTTTATGTATCTGCTCTTTTCTTTGATCCGGTCTCTCTCTGTCTTCTCTTTGCTGTTCATGTCTCTGTCCCAGGCCGTGCGTCTTTGGTGACAATAATGATTAAAAGATGTATTTCAGTAAATTTTTATTATGTTTATCAAAGTCATTTTCACCCCCACATCTATTAAGCAGAATAATAATAAACTTTGTATATAATGACCAGACTTGAATAATTAATAAGGCAGCCCCGGGGCAAACAGTTGGTGTTTGGCCCCTGCTGACCCCACTGGTTTCAAACTGTGCCTTTTAGCCACAATTTATTGATCACAAATTACCATTAGGAAAGGATCTGATTAGTCCCATATTTATATGGCAATACAGGATGAGAACTGATACTGTTTTGTGCGTAAGAGATAAAAAGGAATTTACAGCTTTTTAACGCGTCTGATGTCATAAATAGGTTACTGTATAATGCAGATATTGTACTTTGGCACAGAACTGGGCTTGATGGTGAAGAAAGTGTAGTAGGCCTAACTGCTAAATATGTATAAGTCCTAAATTTGACATGTGGACCTAAATTGTACAATAAACATGGGCCAGATACAGCCCAACAGAACCTAGTAAATAATACCACATAAGCTTATCTGCATAAAACCAACCTGTTCTTTTTTCCAGGGTGTTAAATAGTGGTGTTTTGTCAAAGTCACTGATGTATTCAGATTATGGACAAAGTGTCCTGGATTTTTGCCAAGATGTGCCCAGTTTGAACATCAAAAAGACAGTCTCTTGGCATTTTAATTGAGCTCGATGAGTAAGTCCCATTTTAACATGCAGAGTTAATCCATTAAGGGTCTTATTTAGTTGTGGGTTTTTCCTATATACATAATAATTTCAGATTTTCTAAAACTACCGAAAAAGGAAAAGCGAAAAATGAAGAGCAAGGACCCAAACAATAAGACAATCTCTATCAAAACTTCTTGGTGATGATGGGGAAGAAGAATTCCCTTTTAACAGGAAGCAGGATTGGGCTCAGAGAGCGGAATCGCTGATCGATCACAAATAAGAAAGTGAAGAATGTTGAAAAACACTGATGATATTCAATAGTGGCATATATTGCTAAAGTGAGATCATAATTTTCAGCAGCTGGATTTTTCTTCTTTAGAACAACTGGCACTCAAAGCTATATTCAAAAACTCAAACTGTGCCTTCTACAAAACTCATTGTTGAGACTCAGTGGACAAATCAGGTTGCTGCTGTGCTTTTAGTAGCACAAATTACCAAAGCAATTGGGAACAAATCACTCGATCAATTTGCAGAAATAAAATTAATTAAAAACTGGACCCTTGATGACAGTTGCTCATTTTGCTGAACTGCTAGTCCAGCCATGATGAATAAGATATGAACAGTTCTCAAGGTGTTAATTAGATCAGGTTATTGTTGCTGCCTTCTATAACGAGCAGTTTACCTATTGATTAGCATGAAAAGACACCTGTTTGACATAGCCTCAAAACATATTTAACTGAGATAATCAGGCCTCCATATGTTCGAGGGTTTTCACACTTGCAACCATATCATCTCTCTCCGCCTTGTCAATATGTCAGCCATCTGTTTTAAGACAATGCACTCTGCAGGGAAGAGGAGCTCAGTTCTGTTTTATGATTCCGAGGTGTGAAGCTCCCCCTCCTTTCTCCCCAGCAATCTTGTGGTGTATCTTCACCCACTGTGTCCACCTGAGGTCCCAGGACAGCAGTTATGGAGGATGACTGCTCAGCTCTGGTCTGCTGTTCGCCTCTTCTTTAAGGTGCAACAGAAACAATCCCATTAAGTGGTGGATCGCCTTTCACACAGATTACTGAGCATCTGGCACTCCTGCTGGAGGGGGCAGGGACAAGGTCGCTACTGCTGGCACACAGTTGCACAGTCACACCGTATACAGGCCAACAGGCCATCATGCACACAGATTTTTTAGAATTATTATGGCAGTGTGATAAAAATGTATAGTGTGTGTTGTATGACGCTTTAGCACAGTTTGCTTGAGTGTTAGCAGTGAGTGTAATTAGCTAAAATCTTATGTTGGTTCAATGTGAAACCAGCAGCCCAACACTCACACACAATTAATCACTTTATATAGCAAACAGGTATTCATACATTCACAGTTCTGATATGTCTTTGTGACAACTTGTTTTTTCACTCTATTCTTGGACAGCAGGTGAACAGGACAACTACATAATGCATATTCATACCACTCTGCAATGTTGTCTCCAGACTGAAGATCTCAACATCTCACTAGAACTGGGACTTTAACAGAAAACTTTTGCATTAAAACCAGCTTTTGATGTCTGTACATCACCTACACTCTTCTATAATGTCGGTCACTTGTTAGCTCTACTTCATTTCTCCCTAAAAGCCTGTGTCTTTCACTGTACTGCCGATTCTCCATACAGCCCAGCTAGTCAGGTAGGTGTTGTGTTCTAGTCTCCGCGGGGCTTGGGGGCCTGAGTGTCGCCTCACGTTCACCCAGGGTGAAAGGTGAGAACTCTGAGAACAGAGTGTTCTGGTCCACTGGAGAAGACCTGCGTGCTCCGTTCTGCTTGCTTGAGTTTGGGAAAGGGGTGACACAAGGGTAGAGAGAGAAGAATAGGTGAGAGAAAGGGATTCGAGGAGAAATGACAGACATCGAATGCCATGGGCAGGGCGAAAAAAAGAGAGAGATAAAGTGGGAGTTACACATGTGAAAAAAATAGCACCAGCAGTGATAAGATGTGAGCCTCTTTATTAGTCAGTTGAACTGTTGAACAACTGAAGATGCTATAAACACTGCAAACATAGTTTAATTCATCTAAAGTCATCTCCAACACATTTGTAATATTTGTATAGTAGCAGCGGATCATTGACTGTGCATCAAAGTAGTGAATCTGCAGACAATTTCCAGTTCCCCTTGGCTCTAGGCAGATTTCTTCAAAACTATTGTGTTTTCTGACCTCAAGAGCATAATTTCCAGCAACATACATAATCAACACAAGTGCACAAATTTTTACTTAGTTTATCACTACAATGGTTTCTAAAATAAACTAAAAAATTGACTTGCAAGTGTGCTTTGGCCCATACTAGATACAAAAGACACCTAGATCTTAGATAGATTTTTCTGTTAAAATTCACATTAGATCAGAATCACCTCTGTTGTATTTCAGTAAAGAACCTTAATAATTAACATTAATTGTTTAGCATAGGTCAACTTAGCAGTTAAAAGCCATTTAGAGAGCTTCTGTATGTGTGTGTGCGTATGAGCATGTGTTTGTGTGTTACTGAAGAAGTTAGAAGTTAAGTGAGCTTTAACTGCATCCAACAACTGAGTGCATTTCAGTTTTGTTGCATGCATCTGTCAGTCAATTTCATCTTTACTGCCCTCAAATGATCTCATGCTATGTCAACCACTACTATTTCTGTTATTGCTAACAAAAACAGTAACTGTTGAATATATCCATGAACTTAAGTGAAGAGTTACAGACCGGAGCTTTATGGAAAACACACAGATACCTCATACTTACTGACTCTGAAGTAATACAGCTTGAGTGGCTGATCTCAAGAGTGGAATAGCATAACTTACTGTAAATTACTTTATGCTGCCATTGTAAATTCAAATGTGGTGGGACAGGTCAAATTTCACTGATATATCAAGCTGTAGGCACACTGTTTGCCTGTTATTTGACGCTTGTCCTTTCTGTCTGTCATGTAATGCTGGAGGATAGAGCCACTATTTCAGTGGTGGTTGTATAAAGACCCAGGGATATCAAGAAATAAAAAATAAATAAATAAAAAGTTGCCTCCATGCTTCATGGCTGTCTTCAGAACAAAACAGATGCGCTTTAATTTATGGCCACTTTCTGTGATTGGAGAAGAAAGCTTAGAATCGATCTGGGGCCCTCTCTCTTTCACCTGTTAAGAGCTTTCCTCGTAATTGGCTGCTGCCATCACAGCGACTGCCAAAACTGCGGCCTTCTCTGCCGCACAATAGTATGTTAAAGTATGTGTAAACTGTGCCTATTTTTCTTCTGCTCTGACCATTGATTTTTAAATGAAGTATCAAAGAAAATCAATAGTAATCAACAAATAGAAGGCAACACGCTGTAGTGTCAGATCCTGGGGCACAGCTTAATCAATTTAGATGCCTGTCACAACATGGGGACGAAGGGGAGACATAAAAAAAGTTGAGAACCTGTTTGAATAGAAAGTAAATTGCAGGATGAGCCATTTGTCATGAGAGAGGAAGAGAGATAAAGAGACAGGGATGTAGGGCTTACCCTGCACAAACCTATCCACCTCCTTCCTTTTCCGCTTCGCTTCACTATTCCTCTGCTCCTCTGGCCTGCAGCAGAGCCTTCACCCATAGTTGGGGCAATTCATGTAAAAACATTACAGTATCCCTTAGGCCGGAGATCAGATTTCACCAAAGACACCCTTTCCAAAGAATCCTGTCCAAAATGCTTAATGAATCTCCAAGTGAACTGTGAAACAGGTAGTCTACCTGCCACTCACTGTCAACACCTAGTCATATGTCAATGTCACATGTCCCGTTTCTCGCTGCATGCCTGACTGTTGAGCCAATCTTGGACCCATAGTAAAAGAAAATTGTAACCAAACCCTGAATAACTGATTTATATCATTTTAATAGATCTGGGCAGACACACATGGGTGCCAAACAATTGACCGGCATCTTTTTGAGATGATTCATCCAGGTTTGTTTTTTTTTTCATTGATCCTCACAGTTTCCAGGGAGGGATATACTTTTTAGGAAAACTTTTCTTTTTCACAATAAAATTCAGTTTGGGGATTTCAGGAAGCTGGTCATCATGAAGCTTAACAGCACTGTAGTACTGTAGAGTTGTGCATATGTGTTTCTACATTTCTTATCTGGATGTGTGGTGAGTGTTAAATAATGGCAAAAGTTTTAAAAAAAAACTGAGATTCAAAAAAATGAAAAGCATACTTTACAGAAAGTGTCTGGTTTGAAGGAACAAAGAACAAATGTAAAATTATCCAAAAGTTGTCAGGCTGAGAGACATTTCAGCATATTATGTTCCTCTGAATGAAACTGTGTTCAACCTCTAACTCATTTAACACTGTACTTGGCATTCAAAGCAACTTCAGGACATGGTTTGAGCTCAAAAGTGAGAATAAGTCCTGGTCAAACTCTCGAGCAGCAGGGAAACATTCTAAAAGCTTTTACTCTACAGCGTGTTTCCTAACTGTGGTTGCTCTGAACTCAAGAATCAATCAAATATTGTTTTGACAATAATTCTCTGCAGGTGCTACCAATGGTTTCCCATTACGATCACTTAATTCTGGTCAAATGTCAATCAATGGCACCTTCATTCCTTTCATATATATAAAAAAAACTACAGAAAGCCATACCATGCCTCCCTTCAGGCTACACTTTCTACATAAATTTGAAACTAGCAAAGTTTTTGTTTGTGCCCTTGCAGGTCTGTGTAGCATTGCCCTCCTCCACTCCCCCACAGCCTTTCTCACCCACCACCCACTTTGCCACCAGGAGCAGACCGCTGTGCCAGGCCTCCCTGCAGGCCACAGCGCTGCGAAAGTGACAACATAAGGTCCATTCTGTTCCCTGTCACTCACAGCCCCAGGCCCACTGTTAAATGGAAAAGGCTTTTAGAGGCTGTAAATGGGGAGCGGAAGGAGCGAGGGAGGTGGGTCACAGCGGACAATTCGGTGTGTGTGTGTGTGTGTGTGTGTGTGTGTGTGTGTGTGTGTGTGTGTGTGTGTGTGTGTGTGTGTGTGAGACCGAGAAAGAGATAGAAAGTCAGTTTTCATGTTTGTGCACATTGTGTGTCTCATTCATGTTTGTGTATGTGCCATGCTTAGACATAGTGTACAGTATGCACATGTTCTAAGTTATAATGTTTCCATTTTGGCATACAGTACAGTAAGAGTTTGCATTTCACAGGTATTAATAATAGCTTTGGTTAGAACAATGATTGTGAGTCAGTTTAGTGGTGGTCTGAAATCATAGACACAACTTTATGTGAGTCTGTGCATGTACATTGCACACATAGGAAGTATGTACAGCAGGGATTTGGCAAGACAGGTTAACTCAAATGTCAGAAAAGGTGATTCTGTGACTATTTTCATTTTTTCTGTAGTACATGAAACACTGCTGTGCCTTTCTGACATTACTGTTTTTATCCTGTCTTTAACACTAACGACCAGTTTTAAGCTAAAAAATAGAAATAAATGCAGATTCTTCAATCTGCACTTATTTCTACAACAATTTATTATCAGCAAAAAAAAAAAATTAAAAAAATATTTGTTTTGTTTTTTTCATCATCTATGGTAATAAATGTCTGTGTCTGTCATCTGGAATCACTATGATAGCTGTGTGACATTTCACATGTAGACTGATTCAAATCCCCACACATGTTACCAAGTGAAAATATTAATTTTCACATTACAAAATAAAACTTACACAGTTTCTCACACATGACTGGGTGACTACACATTATGAAAATGTAACGCGATGGATGCATGCACTGACAAAGCCTTGGAAACAGATGTCTACTGACTTGCTTGATAAGCAGCCTTTAAACCCAAATTCCTCACTGATCTCTTTTTATGACGAGGATTGTCTGCATCAGTCCCACAAAGGGGTGAATGCAGGGACACTTTGATTAATTGATTATTAGTTCAGCTTTGAAGTTGCATATTTCCCCCTCTTTGCCCCAGCTGATTGCTAATATTTATAACCACCAGCCGTTTAACTGAGTCCAGACTAGCTACAATATATTACTTCACACTTGGTCTTCATTTTCACCTAGAAGACTGTAAAGCTGTCATGAAGGAATAGTGTAATATTCACCTTTATAAAGGTCACAGTGGGTGACTAAAGACTAAAACTTTGGTTTACACTTTCAGGCTGTATTGACAAGGTGGATATATAACTCTAGACTTTTTTTCAGTTGTCTGGTCTTAAGAAAATAACATAAAAACGTTACTAAGAAAACTATGCAGCTACAACACAGAATGCTGCTCAGTAATTCCTATATTATCCAACTCTTGGGTTTAGTTTTTGTTGTTAAATTGAAATTGATCTGATTTTATGGCAGTGATATTTCTTGATATATTTTTAATCCACTTATTAATCGGTCACTTCCTCCTCAAAAAGTTAGTCATACGGAAATAGAACACAGTTGATCCAGGGCCAGAAATAAATGCATTTCTAATCTTTGTTCTGTTTCAGTGTGCTTGTCTGTACTTATGTGTCACTTTTATTCTTTTTACACACAATACTGCACCACCATAGATCTGGAAAATCTAAACCATCTATGCACGCGAAATCACATGACTATTAATAACTTACCCAAAACAATTCTCCAAGCTATGCACACAGGTCTCTAATGAACTTCATCTATCAATACAGATGCTATTTTTAAGCCAGCCATGTTTAAAGCTTGTGTTTGAACTGGCTGCAGCTGCTCATCTTTTTGACATACTGTACCTCACCTTTCATTTTGTTCTCATGACCACTGTGTGGTCTGATTTTTAAACTGCCTTACATACTACAATATACTGACACATTTTTTTTAAATGTTGAAAGAGACGAGAGTGCCTGTCTTGCAAAGTTTTACACAGGTTTATGTGCTAATTATTTTTCTTAAATTCAAAAATTGTATTTCTGGTGTTTTCATCTCATGACTGCAATCCACATATTTCTAAATAAAATAACATTTAAAAATTTAACCATAACAATTCCTACATGTTTGTCCTTTATTGTGTATTTGCGGGGGTTTTCTCAATTTTTCCAGTTTGTCCTTTGCTACATCCACTGTTTTCCAAAGAAAACCCCTTTAGAGTGGGAGAAACTATTCCTGGAGACTATTCCTGCTTAATTCCTTAACACCAGTAGAAGTACAAGTTTGTTGTATGACAAGAATGATGGATTGACTGTGATGTGCAATGGTGTTGTCAGTGGTGAGTGTGATGATAGTCAGCCGAAAGCTCTCACCTGTCGCTGTTGAGGCGAAGTGCGGGGATGGCTGGCGCCGGACCAGTCTAAACAGGAGTCATTGCTGGCTGTCTGAGCAGGTCTGATTCACAGTGAGCATATACCAAGGAGTGAGAGAGAAATCAAGATTCAGATCTTCCCCATGTTTTACACACATATCTCCTCCTGCATGCACATGCTATTTGTTTGTTAGTAAGTGGAGACTATTAACGCAATGTTCTTACTGTCGCAATGAGTATGATGACCTTGAGGACACTTGTACAGAATAAAGTAAGTAACTCTATGTTTCTGCAGTCATATGTGTTTATTTCACATGTGCAGTGCAGATATAATTTGGTGTTTGTTCAACTTCTACTGCACACATGGTGAGTGTAATTTTGTAAACTGAACAACTTGACTGATAAATGTAAACCAACTGGTGTTTTGTGCAGTACATTCCCAGCCCTTGCTGAATGGTGGGTTGGACTGCAGCATTACACTCCCAGGCTCCGCTTCTCACTCCTGCCCTGCCCTAATGTGTGTGTGTGTGTGTGTGTGTGTGTGTGTGTGTGTGTGAGAGAGAGAGAGAGAGAGAGAGAGAGCGAGAGAGAGAGAGAGAGAGAGAGAGAGAGAGAGAGAGAGAGAGAGAGAGAGTAGGCTATGTGAGTAAAAGTGATGGTGGAGCAAAACCATCTGTCTGGCTAAATCATGTGCTTGCTGTCCCCTCTGCCTCCGTGTGGCTGTCCTGCAGATGTTTTGGTTGTTTTTAGCTCTACATTGTTTTTGATTTTCCTTCGTCTGTTTAGAACTGGAGGGATTACATCCCATTCCCATCTACTGAGGGACGTTTGAAGGTGCTAGTTAAACCCTGTCTGTGCCATCTGGTTATCTTGGCATCATTCAAACATGGATTTACAAGGTTAAGCCAGATGAAAAGAAGAGCTTTCTCAGTTGTTATCCTTCTTTGGAATACATTAAGCATGGCAGAGTATGTTAAACACATCTTAAACACTTCATTTGACCTTTTATTTTTATTCTAGAAAAGTTGTACCAGCTTTTCAGCAGAGCTCAAGTTTGACTAGAAAATTATTTGCCTGTGTTTATACAGCACTTGATGCTGCCTACATATAACGTACACTTCGAAAAGGGCTTATACTACAAAACACAGTCTTTGTTTTAATCCTTATACACTCCATGGTAACACACTGAGATTACTCAATTTTGGGATTTTCATCTTACATCACAGTAAAATTCCAGTTACTGAGTGTTAGTCATTCCTGCACTACTCTGTGACGACTGATGATTATTTTCTTAAATACACAACCAAGACTACAGACGATTGGAGAATAAATGTAAGGAGGGGGATTTCACTGAATGAGTCTGGAATGGATCTGATACTTATAATAAACTTTTAGTGGAAAATAGTGTGTATTAAGATAAGACTCAAAGGTTTCCCTAGAAATTTTATAAATTTTTTCCGACTTCAGCCATCTGTTTAGTGCCATCTGTCATTAATGGAAATGAGTCATGTCAACTCTAGAAGTCTTCGGGAATTTGGATCCAGTTTATCTTCCTTTTGCCTACAGAGCCTCTTAGGCTTGGTGTTAGTGGGATCTTGGTAAATGGTCTTATCTTGGTGCCCAGGCAGGGTTATCACTTCTGGCCTACCTCAGGAATAAGGACCTCAGACCTCACACAGACACTGGATATTGGAATTTAGCCAGTTATTCCTTGCAGAAAGTTCTTAAGTAACATATATCCATGTAATAGTAACAGTACGTTGCAAAATGTCAAGAGACTTTTTTCAACCAGTTTCCATCATTTAACTTGATATGTGTATTTGCTGTTAGAGTCAGCCATATTTATTTTGGCTAAAATCCCCCTACAGTTTTTACACTTAGCTCAGCTATGCAACTACAAATTAGTCAATTGTTATTCTTGTCAGAGAAGGGGTAATAGGCCCACACTTGCCCCATGTGTTTTGAGTTGGCTTGAGTGGTGAGTGGGGCAGTTAGTGTTGACTTTCTTGGTGAAAAGTGGCCTTGATCCATCTCTGCGTGGTCACTTCCAGGTCAGACTGTAGGCAGAGTCAGCTCAGGGTGTGGAGGGGGAAAGCAGGATATCAGAGACAGGCCAAATAAACAAACCTGTCAGCCGTAGCATAGCCCTCTGACCTCCCTTGTCCCATCTGTTTTCTTATCTACTCTACTGCTAATACTGAGAACAAGTGACACCTCTCACTGGCAAGCACTGACTGTTTTCTTTCCACTTAGCCACAGCAGAGTAGCACAAGATATGCTCGTGGAGACTATAGTGCAATATTGTACGGCTGATTATACAAAAACTTGTTACAGTATCTAGAATGATAAAAGATGGTATTTAAAATGACAAATGTAAAGAAAAAACACAACTATTATATGTGCAAACTGTATTTCTTATTTTTTATGAGAACCATAGCGTAATGAGAAACAAATGTATAAGATGTCATTGGCATTCATGTGAAAAGACAGATAATTAAATTAGAGAACAAAGCAACAGCCAGGCTAGTAAACAATATCATGATGTAAAACCTTATTATTTTTATTCCTACCCCTTTGTGCTAGTCAAAAAGGCTAGACAAGGTAGATAACTATTGCATTTATTACTAGAGACATAACCATTCTTATTTGGATACCTTATATCACGGTCAGTCATAGAGCCTAGGACTGATCCTGTATGTGGAGATTAGTGCATAGGTGGTAGACAGTATCCATCACTGCTAAATGCACAGGAGCTGGACCTTCTAGTCAATCTCCTGGGGTGGGATGGAGGTTGGGGCGGGGGGTGCAGAAATCGTGTGGGTTCAATGTAAGAAGAAGACCTGCAATAAGAGCACAGGCACTGGTGATGGTTTTGTGCTTAAAACTGTGAGTGTGAGTGCAGAATGGGGTGGGGAGAGGAGTAGGGGGCTAACAAGCTGTCACACAGCAGAAAAGTCTGCTGCAGTCACATCTGCCATTGAGCACAAGGGCAATGCCGGAGGGCTACAAAGTCAAAGGTCACGGTATCCCCCTGCAGAACACTCAGATCATATATCAACTTCAGTCAATAAACTGGCTGCTGTCACTGTTACAGACACCAACAATACTGTTCCTTTTTCTAAAGACTCACTGTCTTTGGATATCTGTTGCCGTGATTTACTGTACATTTATTAATTCTTACTTACTTTACTACAGCATTTTTCTATATAAATGACATAGTTTGCATTTTAAGTTTCAAATATGTATAAGAATATTGTTTGATCTTTGAGCTGGTGCCATGACGTGGTGTTAAAATGTGCCTGCCTTAGTTACTTCTGTTCATTTTGGCTGACTGAAACTTTATTAGTTTACTTCTGAGCTACTACCGACTCATGTCTTTGGCAATCAGGGACCAAGTGGACAGCACTTCAAGTTCTAATCCTAATAGAGCAAAAAAATGGATGTACTGATGCTAATCTGGCATCACAGTTTTCATTCTTCTCGTGGTAGTTCAAGTTGTGCGCAGGAAAGGAAGTTGAATCAACCATCTATGCTCCAGGAAACATTGACCATTTTGTGCACATTTCTCATGACAACTCATGTAAGTCTTTTTTTTTTTTTAAACTTAACTACCGTTTCTTATATCCTGGAGCCACCTTTACATCAAGTTGTTTTTTTTTCTGGATTATCTGATCTTGTGCTCCAGTTCTGCTTAAAAGCAATGAGAGAAGAAAATGCAGACACCATCCCTACAGTCTGCCCCTCTCTCCTTCCACCCATATACTTGTTTGGCAAAGCCCGTGCCCTCCAAGTGCAGCTCCCTCAGTGGCCGGTAATGGTTTATTTTGTGTCAAAGTGCATTTTGGTTCCACTCTGCTCAAATTTGCAGCACAAATTCAGCAGTTGTGCAATTCAAACCAGTCATGAGCTCACATGTTTACAATGCAGGGCTGCCATTGTTTGTCACACCTTTCAAATAAAAGGTAGCCAAGATAGACAGTGTTTACAGGATACCGGGAGCTGCTGGGGGCTGCTGGGCACAACAGCTGGCAGCTTTGTCCACTGGGAGGGTGTTTAGAGGCTAATTTGATGATTGTTGAGCTTTCCCGTACCTCCCTTGTGCGGCAAAGAGATGCCTGTCTTGACACTTCATGGTCACTCTCATGGCATGTAAGTTATAGTGGTGTAAACAGTGGTTTAATAGATTATGGCCATTTGCTTTGTACTCCTCAGTACTATGGCTTCATGAAAAACAGGAAGTGTTAATTTATTGCTTCTGGCATGTTTGCATTGACCCTTGTCCCTTATTCTATTTTATAAATACTATTATTAAACAGATGATTATAGGCTTCCCTTGTCAAATCGACTCAGGACCCCATTCAGGCAGCCACAGTTCAGACTCTCAACATGTTTCAAGTAGCACAAAGTAAAAAAAAAACTACCCTGTGCATTATGCAGTGGGGCTCTTACTGCCTGAACCTATAATCATTAGAGCGAAGGAATATAAACCCAGTGATAATCTTTTTGGAAGTTGAATGTCAGCCAAGTCTCTCATCTGTTCTCTAATTTTCTTTACTTATGCTATTAGCATGTACAGCATTTTGTGAACTCTGGTTTTATGTTAAAGTGCTTTATAAATAAAGGTGGTATGGTATTAAGTTTGTTGACTTTCAACACAGCCGTGCAGATTTCCCTGGCTCCTCAGCTACCTGACTATTATTGAACAATATGATAAGAAAAATGGCCTCACTCTGACAAAACACAAGTCTAGTAGAGGGTCTCCAGAAGCCAAAAGAATATTACATCTGCAAAAAGGTAGAAAAATGTTTCTCATGTTTCATTTACTTTCTACTTGAAAGGCATTGGAGATTGGTTTGGTATGGTATAGACAGTGCAAGGAAATGTATGCCAAAGTCACATGAGAGACGGGTTATCAGTTAGTGATATTTGTGCAGATTAAACGGTGGGAGTTTACTAGATTCTTCAGCAGAGACAAGTTACATACACAACACTGACCAACAATATCATCGTTTAATAAAGAAGTTGGTTACTTGCAAGTCAACCAAAAGCAGTCCTCCTTTTTTGTTTTTTTGTTTTTCTGTTGTTTGCTTGGTTTTTAGTCTTTTACAACTCTGCAGTTTAACATGTACAACTTTAGTTCATAAATGCTCATTTATGTTCAGTATCTGGTTCCAAATAATGTCTTTGTACTGACATTCGGGAACTTTTTCACTGAAAACAGATGTAAACAATATGTCCTGAGAGTACTGAAAAGTAACCAAGAGCATTAAGCCTGTGGCTGCTGCATATGCATATTTAGGAATAGCTTTCTTAGGTGCACGTTTTTTTAAAATTCACTGCTATGGCAATATTGATTATAGTCACAATAAGGTTTTATTTTGAAAAAAGAATGGATAATAAAAGTGAAATGTCTATGTCCTGTTATATACAATGACAACAACTTTAAAATTAGTACCCCCCACCTCGTACATTGAATTCATTCTTCATGAATCCATAAACCTTTCAGAGCATTTAGCTTTTGTAAACATTTTGATGTAGTCGCTGCAGTACATTTATAATTGATGTTACTGTAAATTAAACAGCAGGACTCTGGCACAGCTGAATGGAATACCTAAGGGCATTCATTGCTACTTGACTAAGGATTTGTTTAGCTATGTTAAAATGTGTGTGATGGCGTGTCAACTTCCATCACACTGTGTGTTCCCGTGTCTTGTACTGTAACAGTAGCAGGCCTGGCCCCTTTCACCACTCCCACTGCTGTCTGATCGACTTCATTCCTAGCTGTTCTCCATCTGTTGCCCGAGATCTTACTGAATAGTCATGTTTTCCACTTCTTTCTCCAGCCATCCTTTTGAGTTCTCCCACTTCTTCCCATCCCCTGTATTTCTCTTTCTCCACCCTCCTCTACCCTCCAGCTAATTAGTGGGGGGTGAGGAATAGGCAGTACAAAGACTTTGTCTGGACCATCCGCTGACCCTGTTCCACCTTTTCCGAGGCATAAGTTCTCTAATTATTAGCCCTGCCTTAGTGTTTTTATTACAGCCAAAAATGACTGGACACAAAGGGCTAATCATAGGGTACAACAGGCTGAGTTGTGTCACTTACCTTTGGGACAGCGTTCTTCCCATCCCACCCCGTCCACCTCTCTTGCTTATCTTTGGTCTGCTGCTCAAGAACTGAGCCTCTAATCTAATCGCTGGTCAGTGAAGGAAACATTTTGTCTCTGTCTCTGTGCTTTGTCTGTCATTGTAAGAGATATTGTTTTTCTTGCCAGCCCTATGGTTATATGTCCTCTGATTACATGCTCTTTCTTAATGCACATAAACTACCAAGACAACTGTACAACAAAGACAACTGACATTGCAAAGACAGAGACATGACAAGCATTTAAATAAGAGGATAACAGCATATTTTAGAGGATTCCTCCTGGAAAACACCAGATGTATATGGACAATGCTTTGATGACCTTAAAAACTACAGTATGTCTCTTAAAATCTACAACTGATCAGATGGCCACACAATGGCCACTCTAGCTACACAGACCAGTATTACTGGGAACAGCTTTTTAAACATAAAAACATCTTTATACCATTGATTTCCCTACATGTGTATTTAAATGTCTTTTATATGGTAAACTTTTTCCTGCCCTCGCCTGTGCTGGGATGAGTCTGCCATTGTGGTAATCACCCACAGAAACACACGTCCACAGGGTTTTGTTAAGTAAACACTTTCATGATTGTTCTCAAAGATACATGTCCCGTCAGGAAATCACCATTCAGACGGTAGTCGACAGAATAAGTGGAATCCAGCCAGCTGAAACCTTAGCGTTTTGCTGCATGCCAACATGTCATTTTGCTGGTGACTTAAGAATGATGAAACCACTGGCTTGCTGAAGTTACAGACAGGAAGCTGCACAGATGCAATTGAGGGGAACGTTTGCCATGTTTCCATCTGTAACGCGTTGGGACTTGCAATATGTCGGAAACAAAGCACCCACACTGTGAGACTGTCATAGTGTCTGTTTGAAGTTGGCAGGGCAGGTTAAAATTATATTGTACATCTTTGAACTTTCAGATCTGTTTAAGACAAAGCTTGCTTATCATTGCCAACTTTGCCAAAGTCCAGGTGTTGCAAAACAAACTCTGGCACAGAAAATCATGAAGATATATGAGATTTTGGCTTTAGATGTGACACACTTTAAGCGTTTTTACTTGTTGTGTCATGTATACTTTATTTTAATCTGATTTTTATTAAAGGAAGAAGGATAAAATATACTCATTTGGATACATACAGTGTTTTCAGTACCTTCATTTATATCTAAACATTTAATTGAATAATTTATCAGTTTGGATTTTTTAAGCCTTGAGCATATATTTCTTTTTTTTTCTACCTCTTAGCCCTTTGAAGTGGGAGGTGTTTATAACTCACACATTATACATTTTTCCAGCAGTTTTAGCGGGTTCACCATTTCCACACAGGTCTTCCACAAAAGCTATAGGACACCCTGAAAATCTGTCAGGTTGGCATTATGTTATAAGCTGCATATCATATCTGAAGAAAGTTTCATTGGCAGCATTACATTCACAGATTTGATGAATTTCGTATCAATCTGATGATCTGACTTCTAGGGTTAGCTAAAGAGTTTGTTTTCACTTTAAACTCCTTCTCAAACAAAAACCTTGGAGCTGAATGATTTCTCATGGAACATATTGATTTTTTTTATTAATAAACTCATTACTACAGACTTCTTATCAGCAATGAGCATTTAACACTCAAAAACAACAGCTGTGTTTAAAAGAAGCATCTCCAAAGAATAAGAGCCTGGTAATCAAATATGAAGGCTCATTGTGGACACTTTCCTGATCCCCTCCTTCATTTATTAAAGTCTACAAAAATAATTCTATGTATGTATTCTTTTCTCCCAGGTGGCTGACTAACGCCTTCCTTCTGACAGTTTCCTTGCGTGTTCTCCTCCTCCTCCTGCTCCTTCTCTTTCTGGACTCCCAGGATTAGAAGAGACCTCCCTGCTGCTGGTCTCACACAGACCTGCTTCTTCTCAACTTTTCATTCTCCATTCTAACCCCTTTGTGTGTCTGTGAGTCTGCATTCACACATGCATTGTAGTGCGTGAGCATGTTTCAGCGTGTGTGTAATTGTGTGCTGGTATGTTATTTGTTTCTGTTGCGTTTGTCCATGGACATTTGTGTGTGTATGTGGAGGTTAAGCGCATGCGTTGCCTTTTGAGATTAAGCAGGAATGGCTAGGGATCAAAAAGGGGGAGACTGAGAGAGAGAGAGAAGGGGGAGAGAGAAAGAGAGAGGGAGAAAAAGGAAGGAAGGAGAATGTGGGTAGATGAGGGTGGGCTGGCTGGGGCGGGGGTGCAGGGTAAATCTTTCCTCCCTTAGAATAATTTGATACCCCAGCTTGGCTAGCCGTTCTTGACTGTGTCTTGTTCTGTCCGTCACTGAACAATGCAGATGGAGTAGCGTTACAGGTCGGAAGGGAACACTGATTCTCCAGACAGGTAGTCACTGCCCCTCCCTCCTCCTCCCTGCATCCACCATTTATTCCTGTGTCTCTCACACTCAGCTACACACTACCTCCAACTCTTTTTCTCACATGCTTGCTCTCACCCCTGGATGATCTTTCTTCCCATTTTTCCCCCCTGATTCTTATTTTCTCATTGTATTTCTCTCCCTTTCTCACCCCCTCAGTCTCCTGTTGTTTCAATAGACAGACTGTTTAGTCAGACCCCAACTGCACCTCCACCACCAATCCTTAACACAGTCCCATGTGCATTCCTTTGCTGGGTTTCAGAATAAAGCACAGGCACACACTGTTTGCCCTTTGTTTAATGTCCTGACCTTTACCAGACCTTTTCACAATAAGGGTCCTTATTGCCATGTTTGTGTAAACTCCCCAAAATCCACACTTTGTCTTTAATATGTCCTTTTCAAAACAAGAATCAAGATGTTATCTAGAAGAAATGCACTTTTAAGCGCCTCTATAAAACCATATGTTTTAGATGTTTGCAGGTCTGGAGCATTCACAGTCTAAAGGCCTCAGAGTCAGCTACAGTGGGGCAAAAAAGTATTTAGTCAGCCACCGATTGTGCAAGTCCCCCCACTTAAAATGATGACAGAGGTCAGTAATTTGCACCAGAGGTACACTTCAACTGTGAGAGACAGAATGTGAAAAAAAAATCCATGAATTCACATGGTAGGATTTGTAAAGAATTTATTCGTAAATTAGGGTGGAAAATAAGTATTTAGTCACCTCAAACAAGGAAAATCTCTGGCTCTCACAGACGTGTAACGTCTTCTGTAAGAAGCTTTTCTGTCCCCCACTCGTTACCTGTATGAATGGCACCTGTTTGAACTCATCATCTGTATAAAAGACACCTGTCCACAGCCTCAAACAGTCAGACTCCAAACTCCTCCATGGCCAAGACCAAAGAGCTTTCGAAGGACACCAGGAAAAGTATTGTAGACCTGCACCAGACTGGGAAGAGTGAATCTACAATAGGCAAGCAGCTTGGTGTGAAAAAATCAACTGTGGGAGCAATCATCAGAAAATGGAAGACATACAAGACCACTGATAATCTCCCTCGATCTGGGGCTCCATGCAAGATCTCATCCCGTGGGGTCAAAATGATCATGAGAACGGTGAGCAAAGATCCCAGAACCACACGGGGGGACCTGGTGAATGACCTGCAGAGAGCTGGGACCAAAGTAACAAAGGTCACCATCAGTAACACACTACAACGGCAGGGAATCAAATCCCGCAGTGCCAGACGTGTTCCGCTGCTGAAGCCAGTGCATGTCCAGGCCCGTCTGAAGTTTGCCAGAGAGCACATGGATGATACAGCAGAGGATTGGGAGAATGTCATGTGGTCAGATGAAACCAAAGTAGAACTTTTTGGTATAAACTCAACTCGTCGTGTTTGGAGGAAGAAGAATACTGAGTTGCATCCCAAGAACACTATACCTACTGTGAAGCATGGGGGTGGAAACATCATGCTATGGGGCTGTTTTTCTGCCAAGGGGACAGGACGACTGATCCGTGTTAAGGACAGAATGAATGGGGCCATGTATCGTGAGATTTTGAGCCAAAACCTCCTTCCATCAGTGAGAACTTTAAAGATGAAACGAGGCTGGGTCTTCCAACATGACAATGATCCAAAACACACCGCCCGGGCAACAAAGGAGTGGCTCCGTAAGAAGCATTTGAAAGTCCTGGAGTGGCCTAGCCAGTCTCCAGACCTCAACCCCATAGAAAATCTGTGGCGGGAGTTGAAAGTCCGTGTTGCTCGGCGACAGCCCCAAAACATCACTGTGTCTCGAGAAGATCTGCATGGAGGAATGGGCCAAAATACCAGCTACTGTGTGTGCAAACCTGGTAAAGACCTATAGTAAACGTTTGACCTCTGTTATTGCCAACAAAGGTTATGTTACAAAGTATTGAGTTGTATTTTTGTTATTGACCAAATACTTATTTTCCACCCTGATTTACGAATAAATTCTTTACAAATCCTACCATGTGGATTCATGGATTTTTTTTTTCACATTCTGTCTCTCACAGTTGAAGTGTACCTCTGGTGCAAATTACTGACCTCTGTCATCATTTTAGGTGGGGGAACTTGCACAATCGGTGGCTGACTAAATACTTTTTTGCCCCACTGTAACTCAGTTAACATTTTACATTTTCAAGTTCATTACAATACAGTTGTAAAAATGCATATAGCTTGTTTAGAAGGATTGTCAGGAGAAAAAGTTGTATCTGAACAAACCACAAGACTTCTGGAATAATGACCAAAGGGGAGATATTTAGCCATAATGCATAGTACCACATTATGGCCAGTCTGCAAACACAGTTTACCACCACAAAAACCTCATGCAAACTTTGAGGCACTGTGGTGTAGGGGTAATGATTTTTCTTGTTTTGCAAACGCAGGACCTGGACACCTTGCTTTTATTGGGTCAACCATAAAACCTGTATACCAAAGTATTCTAGAGTCAAATGTGAAAACATCTATCTAACAGCTAAAGCTTGGCTGATATTTGCTCATACAACAGGACAATGATCCAAAGCACAGCAGCAAATCTCCAACAGAATGGAAAGAATGAAGATGTTTCACTGTCCCAGTCAAAGTCCAGACCTCTACCTGTTTAAAATGCTGTGGTGAAACCTAAAGAGAGCCATGCAAAAACAAATGCCCACAAACCTCAATGAAATGAAGCAATTTGGCAAATGGGCCAAAATTCCTTCACAACAATGTGAGAGACTGATGAAGTAATAGAGAAAATGTTTTTTTTAAGTTATTGCTGCTAAAGCTGGTTCAAGCTAATGATTCAAGTTTAATTTATAGGGTGTACTTGTACACTCCAAGATTCATTAGGTTGCTTAGAGTCCTGTGGAAATTTTCTTTATGACATGACTGCATACATCATTATTCAAGGTGTTCTTACCCTTGTATCCTAGTATATAATTTTGCATTATTATTACATCAGTAACTACTGAAGCACCCTTGCCATACAAAGTTAATCTTATAACAACTTCTTAAAATCCATGACGTAACATTAGCAGTGTAACTTTCCTGAGCTTCATAAAACTCCTTCACTTCCATGTCATGCATTAGAAATCAAATTAGATCCTCAAATGAATTGAGTCTTTCAAGTTTACAGCAACAAATACATTTTCTCATTTTCCAATCTCCTATTTTTTCTCCCCTTAAATGTACAGAAAGTCCATTAGTACCATTTATCATTAACCTCCCTGTGTGTAAGTTGTGAGTCCGCGTGACTGTGTTAGTTTTTCTCCCTACAAAAACACAATCATTTCCCAGCGCTAAGAGCCCTTAATGGACTGGAATGGCCACTCTGAGGCTCATTAGCATTAGCCAGCTTCCTACTCTCCGTTAATGGAGAAATGCTCTTTATATTTATAATGCTTTTACAGAGAAGGGCGATCAATATCATAATCTACACGATTGTGGAATATGAAGTAAGGTTTTTGTGTGCATTAGGGAGAAAGTATTGGTTTGAGCTGCAAAACAAGAAAACACTTTGATATGGGTGTGGTTGTTGTTTAAAGGGGATATATGAATCCTAATGCAATAGGTAGAACAATAAAGAGATTCTGTTTATGCTACTGAAAAACTTATTAATGGCTCGAAAGTTTGCTCTATCGAATCTTGGAACTTTTGAGCTCTCCAAGCAATTACTAATTCATTTTTTAAAACCAAAACAGAAAATGCAGACTACCCGAAATGGATGAATACCACTTAAAATTTGATCAGTGTGTCAGGAAGGCTGACACACTGCACATTTTGCAAACATTAGCCAAAGTTATAGGCTGTCGAGTGTTACAAAAGTTAGTTGACTTTATTGTGGTTTTTTTGGCTCTTGAAGACAGTCTCCTGTAAATCTTCTTGTGTGAAGAGTGTATGTAAGATAAGCAAGTGGGTACGGTTCTCATCTAAAGTGGGCTTCCCCTGAACCTTTCTTTCCCATGTGTGAAGTGTTTGTGTGTGCTTATGTGGTGTGAGAGAGATTAGTCTTCTTGCGTTATCGCTAATGTTGAGTAGTGTGAGCCAGAGAGGACTGTGATGCTAGTGAGGGATCCCATCTTTAGTTGCTAGCTATTCCTCATAAAGATATGGTGCTAACGCTCTGGGGTAAACAATAACACACATACTTGTATCTTTGGTATTTGCCATCGACTACAAATAATTTTCTAAGACCTCAAAAAATACTTTTATGCATTTTGTTTATAAGTGCATATAAAATAGCAGGGGAACCCACACACACTTACACATAATAACTTATATGCAATTACATTAATTTACCCAACAGATACCCAAACTTTAACCAAACCCTCACCTAAAAACTTTAAACTTTACATATTTATATAATAGGAATTTGTTTGGGGTTTTTTGTTTGTTTGTTTTTTTTTGTTTTGTTTTTTTTGTAGGGATGACACATCCCCCTATTGCCACTGTAGGTCCCCACAATATGAGCAATACCTGGAGCACAGAAACTCACACACACATTCACACTGAGACAAACCAGGAAGCTGTAAAAACCCACAACAGCCATGGTGGTCCACTGGGATCTGTTTCGTTCGGGGTTTGTCTTTACAGTAATGGACCACAGGAAGGACACAAAAGCCACATCATTCTCACACATATTGTTTTATCATCGTTCATTCTTTCTCTGTATTTGCATGCAACAACTATCCTCAGTCATTTATTGTCTTGTTTCGTGCGCTCTTTTATTTTATTTACTGTTGGTTAATGTTTTTGTAAAACTTGTTTTTCTGTTCCCTTCATATTTTGTTAATGTTTCAGTCTGCCTCCCTGTCTCTCTCATACCCTCACACTCAGTTCAAACTTCATTTTTTGCTGAATGCACCACCAAAGACTGCTGTCTTTATTACGTGTTCTCCGTCACCAAGGTCAAACTCATATGAATGATACATTTGGATCAACACATTCTCCCCTCCTAATCCTGTGTTTTTACTTCCTACTGGTGTGAAGTGTGCTGATGCCAGCCCAGACAGTAACTTCAGCAAGTTTACCTCCGGTGCATATTGATCAGCACCACTTAAGTAAGTCAAGTCATTAACTAAAAAGACTACAGAGGCAAAAAAGATACCTAGATCACAACAACTGCCTTTCAAAGAACCTCTGGGATTTGTTAATCTGCTTATTCTCTAAAGATGCAACCTGGAGAATTTTGTCTTCAGTGCCAGGACTGAGAGTAGACAGACATAACTGAGAGTTCATTAAGCTGCACCTATCATGCTTATAGTTGTTGCTTTCTCTTCACTTAGAAAGCAAAACTTAATATTCAGAGTAACTTTTGAAGCAACTGTTCTGTTTCAGATTTCAGACAAAGGTAAAGAAAGCCAGACTTGTAATTTCTTATTTCTAATTTCCAGTCATGCACCTCATAGGTAGATATCATTGCCAAACAGAATACATGCAATAGGCACAAAAAGTCATCATCCTCAGTATGTCCAAAATAGAGGCTAAAAAAGGGGAAAAAAATTGCATGGTTCTCATGTTTTTTTTATTTCTGTTGGATTCTTGAACATTGTTCAGTAAACTGATTCAAAATCTTTACTGAAGCTTGGAGTGTTTTGTGATCGACTTATACTGATCCAACAAATAACATGAGTCTAGCAGAAAATACAGACCGACTCAGGGAAAACATGTTATAAATACATATCAGTTTATATTAAACCTGTGGCCTGTACAACATTTTATGTATATTTTCTTTATTATTATTGCTCATCATGATTTTTTTCTTGTTGCATTAGCCTTATTCTGCAGCTATAATGACAATGAGAGGCAGTTCCTTAGATTTTGTATCAGTAGCTATTGCGCATCTGTATGAGAGCCTTCAGTTTTTTGAGTAACTGCAAATAAAATACACCTCTCTCTCCCTGCAAAGAGTGATGACTGTAGTTCTCAAAGGGAGAAGCAGCTGCTCTTGTCCACATAAATAACCAGCTCCTGAACTTGCAGCCAGAATATGCATGTAATGTACATGGACAGTCTCCAAGACATTGACCCTAAACGTCCCTAATAAATAAAGACAAGCTCACACACAACACATTAGTAGCATTTGCCATTTCTAGGGATGTGCCCATCCATCCTCTTGCTTGCTTTTCTGTCTGTCTGTCTTTCCCTCTTAGACACACACACACACACACACACACAAAAATTTTCTTCCTGATTCTTTGTAAGCCTGAAATGGACAATGACTGATTTTTATTTTGGTAATGTTGCTTCCCCACAGGTTTCCTTGAACTGACCCAGCAGACTGGCCTTCCCATTATTGCTGTAAATCATTTGGGAGCGAGATAATAACTACTTGCCATATTTATACACTGATGAGCAAAGACTGGACTTTAGGAAAACTATGATATTAATTGTATAAATTTGGACTTTTTATTACCCCCATGCATTTAGTATGATAAAAAGATGGTCATGACTCATATATAATCATTGTACTTTTGTGTATGTTTTTTATCATTTTTATTTCCAGTTTCGAATTGAATTTGCTCTTATATCTATATCGGTAAATTCTCACTTCTGCTATGTTCTGTTGTGTATCAAAGCTTTATTGTGTGTTCCGTAGTGATTATTCATGTGAATGGTAAGACATGATGAAGCACAGTTTATACAGCTCAAGTATCCACTCTTTACAATAATCCTCTTCCTTCCAACCTGGAACAGCAGCTTCTCCCTATTGTACTGTCTCTCACCAGGGTTTCACGGTAACACACACAGTGTCCACCGCCTCTTTCCTTTATAATTGTGATAATGTTCAGTCTTTATTCAACTAATAACGCCAAACAATTTTGCAACAGGTCACTGCAGGATTCTGAAATGAAAACACATTTAGGTATAGATAGTTTTGCTGTCAGTACACATTAGTTGATTGCCTTAAGGAAGTCTAATATTCTAAATAACAAGATGAAAAAACAGTGCAATAGGTGGCATGGGCTGTGTTTCTACATAGACTCTGTATTTAGTCTGTAGGCTCATGCATACTCCAGTAGGTGCTGCTGGAGAGCAGCTTGAGTTGACAGTGGCGTTTCTGTCTCTGCTGTCTGGGCTCGCCACCAACCTCCTGTCAGCAGAAAAGACCACGAATCACATCGTCTCCAGGGAGACACTGATAGAAAACGCTGCAGCAACACTGAGTGCCACTTCACACCTGAGACAGTAATTGCAAATTACACTTTATCATGCTTTTATTACAATATATAGTGTGTGCGATTTTGTTGCATCAGATAGAAATAAAAGCAATAAAAGATTCTCATTTTTGCATGCATGTCATAAACATAAACCTCTTTCATATGTTCATAACAAATCAATAAAGGCAGTTTATTTCATGGTGAGGAAAGTTGTGAAATTATAGTCAAGCCAGGTTAGTCTGGTATTCCTTACAGGTTAAGTAAGTCCTGCAAATTTCCCTCTACACTATGCCACACAGGAAGTTCACAGTACAGTCTTATACCTGGAAATTGCATGCAAATAAAGACAAGCTTGTTATTATTAAGCTTTCTGTTATTTTACTGATGTGTTTGTTTCATGATGTGCCTTCTCACAAATAGCAACAGTTGCTTCACAGAGGGCTTTGAAAAGGGTTTTTTGACCATAATCAGGTACCAGGTACTCAGTGCAGCATTCTCGCGGATGATAGGCTTCAATACCTCCTCATCAGCAGTGGTATAAGAGGAGAACAAGTCAAAAATGGTGTTTTGTCACAGCGGATGTGTCAATTTAATGTCAGCTTTTTTTTATTGTCTCAAAAAAACAAAAAATCAACTTTATCATTGCTGTTTGCCAGACACCTGACAGCAGGTACAAGTAGCGCCAATATTACTTGACATAGTTGCTGATTTGTGATGTTACTTATTTCATTTACTTAATGAAACAAATGACGAATTTATAACTCTGCAACACTGCTGTAATGTCATTTTTAGTTTCTCATCTGCAGCTTGGAAAATCTTTGCTGTACAACATCTGTTTTGCTTGTTAAAGTAGCATAATCATGGTTTTCATCTCACTCAACAATGCGCTGTGGTCCTGGATGTAAAAAGGATGGCAATGTGTGCATGTGTTCCACACTTTTCTGATCTCCTGATCCACCTTCTTATTTCCTGTAATCACAGGGGGTCCACTTTGAACTCTGGGATCCGGACTTTGGGTGCACACCCCCGAGTAAGCTCATCTTGAATGATCCCTCACCACAGGTGGGATCTTTAGTCTTTTTAGTTTAAAAATGTTGAAACCACTGTAAGCATCTCAAACTAAATATTTACGTCTTCCTTATGACATTGTGTGAGTGAACAAATGACAAGTAAAGATTTTTCAGGGAAGAATGGGTACTGTCCCCAAACTATAAAATGTAATTTGTAGTTATTCTAATCCTCTTCCCCTCAACCAGATAAAGCATCTGTTCTGGAATTTGGATTGGATCTTAGAGTTAAGAAAGATGAGCTAAACAGACAATATCCCACAATTTTAAGATCATTCCAGCACATTGAAAATATCAATATTTATTGTTTGCTTATTATTGTAGATTATTTTTAGGGATTTTGAGGCTGAAATGATATTATGATAGTTACCCAAAGGATCAAAATTACAGTATTGTAATATACAAGCAAACAAACAGTTTTACAATCTGCCTGACAAAATCAAAAACAAAAACACTTGAATTATTGGATAACATCTACATTCACTCATTAAACTGTAACCAGTGTTGTCATACATGCTTGGGTTGCATACAGTAAATATTAACCTAGGTCCAGGGTGCCACTGGACCAGCAACTACTGACAGGGTTAAGCTGTTTGGAGTAGGTGAAGAGATTACACAGCTTATTATTCACATCGTTCCCCCCCCCCCCCCCCCCCCCCCCATCTCTCTCTCTCTCCCCCCCCTCACACGTCCCTCCCCCAGCCTGGCCGCATGGGGCCACTCCGAAATTTAATACCATGTCTACAACAAGATAAGGCTTTCTTACGGACAGATTAACAATATGCCCATTGTTTGTTGCCCCTTGCAGTCCTGCAAGCAGGCAGGCACAGGCAGCCCAGGCACTAAAGCCATGGAGTCGGGTTGTCCGATGTGAACTCTAGCAGAAAGACAGACAAATATAAAAAAGAAAGAGGGAAAGAGAGATCGAAGGAGTGTTGAAGCAAAAGTGGAAGAAAAAGAATAAGGTTAGAGCAAGGATAAGAGACGTAATGACACAAAAGAGACGAACAAACTGAGAGCAAAAAGGAGAAATGCAGAGAAGAGAAAGAAGGAGGGGGAGAAATTCAGCAGATAGTCTCGCAGTGCTGGGTCAAGCACAGCATAGTTCCCCAGTAACAAGAGACTGGGGAAGGCATGTCAGCAGCCAAATTGCCCCTCAAACCCACTGACAAGAACTGTCAGCAGAGAAGGGAGAGGAACTCTTTCTGGCCGACTCCCATGCCAGGGTTAATCACCAGCAATTACAGAGAGGTGGAGCAATCAAAAGGCCGTGATGGTGCGGCGCTGAAGTGTGTAGGCTGCGGTACTTGGGTGTCATAAGCCACTGCTAGTCAAACGAACCTCTTTTTCAAATGATGAAAAGAATATAATAATGGTCCTATGTAAAATGTTGAAAGAAATGTAGTGTTAAAAAGGGATCCTGTCGGTTTGTGTGTATCTGAGTGGTGGGATTATGTGGGTGGGGATTCAGAGGTGATGAGGCTTTAAACTGGGGGGTCTTCAAAATACCCTGGGGTACTGAGCACCTGGTGTCAGCTCATGTCAGAGGGCACAGGGCCAAAATTCCAACTACAGTGAATGTGAGCGAGTGATGACCATGAAAAGATGCTGATCTTGTAAAAAGTTTCATTCTTTCCAATGGAAATATAGCTTTAATTACTTGCAGTGTAGTAAAATCACAGTTTAAATATACCTTAGCTTCACAATGAGTTACTGCTTTACAAAGAGCCAGTTTTAATCCTTGCCTATATTTACAGATTTTAAAAAAAAGGCTGTATGTATTGCTTGATGCAGTTTAGCGTAGCCTAGAAACTATGATTAGGGGCGAATATAATGGAAGACAAAGAGGTTGCAATATTGTGTTTCAGCTTTTAGGATGCCCTTGGTTTTGAATAAACAATATGTGTTATATTAAAATTTGCAGGCAACAAACATACATGAAATAGTGTTTGTATGTGCATCCCACCAACATGGCGCAGACGCACTTCTGAGCTTGTTGCAGACCGTTTGTATTCACATGGTGACAGTTGACAGCTGTTTTTCCTTTAATAAGATTAGCCTAAAGAAATTAGTTGTGCACTCTTTAATCTGCCATTTAACAGAGGGGGCCACCTGGGGCCCGCCTTATCCCATCCACTCTAAATGTCTAATCGGGGAAGGTTTGATTCACACAGGAACAGAAAGAGCACATCTCTGCACACAGATCTCAATGTAAAAACTCACTTATTCAGCCAAAAGAAGACATTGTTAATATTGTGTATTAACTGACATTAGACATATTTTAACCATGTTTATGTTTTTGTATCAGTGGCAAAGGAGGGAACAACAAGGAACAATAATGGATATCAGATCAATTTTGGTTGAAGTTATGATTTACCAGCACATCTAGAGAGATGTACATCCAGGGAATACGTTGCCCACCTGTAAGAAACTGAGAAGAAGCTTCCTGTAGCATCCCCCTATACTCAGCTGTTTTCCACTGTGCTTTAAACTGTACCTGTTACTACAGCAATAAAAACAATGGTAAATAAATATTTCTGCATTTTATCCTTTGTCTCATTAAATAACATTATACATTTAATAATAAAATAGATCCAACATATTACATACCTAGAAGCAGGTCAAACATGTCTTATTTATTCTGATTACACTGTATTTTATGTAGTAAAAACTGTTTCTAAATCTTCTGGCTGTCAAGAAAAGTGCTGTCACCTTCATTTGCTCTCAGCAGCCTTTTCTACATGTTGGTTAATGTGGTTTCTCCGCAGTGGGAGCTGCATAAGGCTGGTTGGGAGAAATCAGCTATGGCACAGCTGCACAAGTGGGCTTTTTACTGGGCAAATCAATCAGGCAGCCCCAGGTTTGGGCCACTGCCCAGAAAGCACAGTTTGGAGGGAGTCTCACCTTACCCCTGTGCATGGACTGAAAGGAGCCAGTATTATCACTATCCAGCACTCACCCTGTCACCTCCCCTTTCTTTTTTCCTCTGCTTCCTCCTCATGCTCTTTCTCGTCTCGTCATCTTGGTCCCGTTCTACGCTTCTACCATCATCATTTCTCTTTTTTGCCCTTGCCTGCATTCTCCACTTCTCCCTCCCCTCGCATGATCTGCTACTCTTTACACACTCTCCAGCTAAACAGATTGCCATCAGAAAGCTGTGATCTGAGGAGACATGTCATATCGTCCCCCCTCATTGGCTGTATGCCCCTCAAATCAGTTGTGACAGTTTCCTATTACATTGTTTACCTGCCTGGAGGAGGAAGCAGTCGTACTGTAACCATATTCAAATCTGCTCGATCTGGAATGGCCACAGCTCCGTGCCTAGCTTCTTTAGGCTGATATATTTTGTGGTTTATAATGTCTGCTGTTATTCCAGTGAGTATTGGTTTGAGAATGAGGACCAGATGGAGAAAGTTATCGTGGACACTGAGATGTTTATGACAAGGAATAAACAGGAGCTTGCTTTAAAATATCACAAATCTCAGCCTCTCCCCTTGACTTCTATTTCTGGTTGAAATGTTGGACACATTTTTTTGTTCTGAGTGAGGTCTCGCTCATGTTGAAATCTTAAATGGTTGCAGAAAAACAGATGAAAAAAGTTTCTGCTATTCACAACTTCCAGCCTTTATATACTGCAAAATGAAGTTATCTATAATTAGGATTTGCAAAAGTTGGACATAGCAGCTGTTTTTTTTTTCAACTTATTTTGTGTGACCATTTTTCTACCAAGCTGATTTTTTTTTTTTTCTGAGCCAGAAGTTGCCTTGTATGAACGAAAGGGTAATGTGCTACATTTTTAGTGCTCTTTAAATAGCTGGGTTAGCAAGCTATATTCAAACACTCTATGGGAAATGAGCAGACACACATATCAGCTAATTAGTATCAGCAACTTAACAAATTATTGAACGCTAGAATTTCACTTACAAATACTGAAGCACAAACTTTTGGAATGGCCTGTACCACAAAGTAATTCAAAATATTAGCCATAGAACCCTATAAAATCCATAAAGTACAAACAGCATATCAACAAGGTAAAGATTTACTATTTAAAGACTCAGAGCAATGAATGAGGCCTAGCACACACCCTGCAGCCTATATCTGGACATCTGTCTGTCAGCAAGGCCACATCCCTAACTCACTTATCCAGTAATAATAATAATAAAATACCATGAAAAGCAGTTATGACGGGGTAAGCTATCCATATGGCCAAAACTATATTCTGTACCAGGCTCTATACATGCTTTTTTATTGCTGTAAAGTTTGAAATGTTACAAGTCTTGGGAGTTACTGCAGTTTTTGCCACTTCCACCCTGGCTCCTTTTTTTTTTTTTATCTCCGCAGCTGGCCGTTGGATTTTAGATATTATATGTGTCTTGTTTTGATATATTAGTAATGTTTCATAAACACAAAGATTTTTAAAAAAGGGTTTTATTTCATGTGCTGGTGTTGCAAGTCCTTGAAGATGAGAAACTACAGAATCCATGCAAATCCATCATAGCTGTCAATGTAGAACCGCAGGCTCGCTTGGTCATGGGAACCCCCTTTTGTTCTTGCTTCTTATCTCTGTGGGCAGGTCAGCAGGTCAGAGAGATTAGATTGTGAGGAACATGGCAGAATTTGGGAAGTGAGTCAAACAGTTTCCTTACAGCTGTCTGCTACTTCCTCAACCATCACTGCTCCAACCCATTTCGTGCTTATTGAAATCTTTGAATGCTACTATAATTAAAATAGGATACATAGCATATTTTTAAAAAACATTAAATATTTCTGGCTATGTTTTTTTTTCAGATAAAGATAACATAGGTGATGTGCAGGTGGTTGAATGGCATGTCTGCAAAATTATAAAATTTTTGACTGATCAAGGTTTTACTTCATTCTGTGGGTATATAATTTTAAAAGCTCACTTTGTTCTCTTAAATATTTATGAAATTATTTTCTCTTAAAGTCAGTGTGTATTAAGGATGCAGGTGAAGAATTTGCCTTCATAGCTGCTGATGACCTGCCCGGGGCACCATGTACACAGAGCTCTCCAGAGCCTGGCAATTAGTTAATTGAAAAGTTATGTACTTGGCATGAATAATTGAATACAGTGTCTGAGGAATTAGCACTGCATTCAGAGTCACAAATGAATCCGGCAACAGTATAAATGCAAGATAGAGTCACCTCTGTTTGCGTGGATTTCTTAAAATTAAATCTCAACGGCTCAAAGCTCGTCTATAGCTTTTCAAGCTAAAAAATTTGAGCCACACATTTGTAGCGTTCACATAAATACCTCCCTGAAAGAATCCTTATTGGTTATATAAGAAATTCTCTGTTTTCTCTGGTAATTTAATTTGTTTCACGGTGCAATAATGGGTTATTTTTAAAGCCTATCTTTTAATCAAAAGACGGCAGCGATGTTGAATTTGTCACATTTTCATATAAACGGAACGAGGCAGACTAAACAATGTGGACTTGTCAGAATCATTCAAAAGAATGAAACACACATGGCTCATATTAGAAAACACCCAAATCAAATGGCTTTGACTGTTGCATTTGTGGTCTGTGAGGCCACTGAATTGAGAGTCTAACAGAAAGTTGATTCTAAGAAGTGTTTCCAAATACCATAAAACTATAAAACACAAATTACACATTGTATAAAGATAGCATTAGAGATTATGTGATTTATTATGCAAAATAATTATTATTGTAATTATTATTATAATGTATCATCAGGTATTAAAAATATCTAAGCTAGAATCGAGGGAACATGATAGGATGTCATATTATTAAAAGTTTGTTTTGTTCTTTTTTTTAAATCCTATTTCCTAATTATCACAAAGTGTGGTACACAGTTCTTCATTTGACATTACTCGCTATTTTTTGTTAACTAGACTCCTATACATTTACAGTAAGTGTGTCACAGTCCCAAAAACTCCAGTTGATATCAAGTTTAAAAGATGACTTCCCTATTTTCCACTGTTACTTGTACTGTCTGGTTTTCCTCCTCTTTATTTCTCCGTGCTTCTGTCCTTTTCTGTCTGTGCTTTACATTCTTTCTATCTAACAAGCTTCCTTTGAGCTCAGACTATAATGTCCTTCTGAAGTGTTAATTCTGGGATTGGAAGGTTGGCTCTGTAAAGCTTCCCTAGTTTGGCTCAGTGTTTAGCCGTGGTTTTCTGAACAGGGCTAACATGACCTGCAGGGCTCTGTTATACCCTGCTGCAAACACTTCCGAGACTTCTCACTTGCCTTTCTTTTGGCACCCAACCAGAAAGCATCTGTCACCGTGACTTCTACTAACCAGCTTCAGCCCTGAGCTTATTAATAATATAGAGACATGTGCTATTATTCATGCTGCAATGCTGTGGGATTCTCACCGAGACTAATCATCTATGAGAAGATACAATGCGCTTTGAAATTTTATGCAATGAAAATGTAAGTAATTTAAATTTAAAATTGTGCCTTTTTTTTTTTTTCATTTATCAAAGTATCATCTGATGCTTTTTAGTAGAATTTTTTGTTTTCATATTTAGTAATCTGACATCTGTCTTGTGGGGAAACAACTCTAGCAAATTGTTATTAACATATTTGCAGGTAGACTGTTAGATTTGCATTATTATGAGTTTCAGCTGTGAAATATCACATGCTTTATTGTAACTATGAATAAATTCACCAGTCCTATTTTTCCCTCCAAGCTTTCTCTGTCTTTCAGCAGGCCTCCTTCATCATGGTGACAGACGAATCAGCCCTGTGCAGGGTTTCCCTGCTTTGACGAAGGCGATCACTTACCGTATGAACATGAGCCAAACATTAGTACTACCACCTCTCTGTTAGCTAGCATGGCGAAGTGCTGGCCTGGCACGGTGCCTGTTTAAAACTGGCCAGCTCTGGAATTAGAACAGAGCAAGGATTCCATGACTGAGCTGTATTTACAGAGGACATTCAGATGTTGATCGTCTGTGCTTACAAGTGGATACATCATTTATATGAATAACTTGCTGATAGATAGTGTTTAATATTTATGAAGAGTTTTTAATTGAGCCCACTTTTCACTGGGTGCTGGCAGAGTCTTCTAGTGATGCCTTGTGGCGTAAATGATCACGGCCAGTCACTGAGATACAATTAGGTAACGCACAGATACTGTCACTCTTAAAATGCTACAATTAACTAACTGTCTGCTCGCAGTGAAATTTGTGTTCATTAAAATTTATTCAGAGATCAAATTATGCTTGAGTTAATGGAATGAGGAAAGGCCAGCCATCCATTATTGGAGAGGCCGAGGAAAAGGGGTTTTAATCCACAATAAACAAAATGCGGCTGAATTGAGAGCAAGTGTGAAGTACTGGTCAGTCAGTAAATGACTCAAATCCTTCAAGCACTGTCTTACATGACAGTGCTTGAAGGATTATTCTTCTCAGCTTGCTGCCTGTAAACATTTCAGCTTGTTTAGATTTCAGCATTAGTTATTGTAAATACTTTTGTGCTATTCACATTTCATGTAGTTTTTTCATTGTTTATGATGATATAATTGCAAGAGCCATATTTCTTCTGCTTAAAAGCCAGAGAAATATAAACATGTTATTTTAAGATGCTTAAGACTTTCAAATCTTCATGATTATTGTAAATGTCACTCCACAATAGTAATTTGTAAATATATACAAATGATATACAAATTACTATTGTGATTATATGCAAAAGATATCTTTTAGGTTTGGAAATTTGAAACTAGAGCCACATTACATAAAATGAGTGACATAGCATCATAAAGGTGTGCATTTTAACATAACCTACCTCTTAAAAGATCACAGAGAAGTCTGTAATTTGAGGTAAATCACAATAAACTTTCATGTCCAAAGACTGACAAACTGACAATAGATGCTTTAGCAAACCCTTTTAGGTAAAGATTGTCATAACAACAAGCTTAAGTCCTATCGTGACATGTGACACACAGAGTAGGGAGACTGTGAGTAGTTTGAAATTGTAATTACTGCTGCATGTAAAGTCCGCAGTGACTGACAGCTCTAACAACGATGTGAATGAGTGGAATTGTCTTGGAGAAGGGGAAAGCTGAAAAAGGGCTCTTAGCAGCAATGATCGAACGCGGCGCAGCCTGCAGAGCTGACTTGATGTATTCTGACACACTGGGAGGTCTGGTGATGGACAGCTCTCTCTGCAGGGTATACCTTTAAGAGAAGTGGACTGCAGTCCCTTGGGGGCAGACATACCTGAGCCACTCAGACAAGGTGAGACAGATCCCTCCACTGGCTCGTCACAGGGCTCATAGAGCCTGACTACAGAAGCAGACCTGGTGACAGGGTAATAGGCCAATTACCAGTGATTTGTCCTACAGTGGGCGGAGAGAGAAAGTTCTCTGGAACTGTCACTGCCAGACAAATGTGTGATATCCCAATAGTGCTTTGTCATGGTGGACTCTTTCTAAAGGTTAGAGTATTGAGTTTCAGTTTCCCTTTGTTGGTGGATTTTCCCATTGTTGGAGAATGTTTTGTCATTCCCTGCTCCTCTGTACTTTGCTGCTATATGCCAGATGGACATTTCATATGAACAAAAAATAAATACTTTTTTAAAAAGGTAAAATAAATAAATAAACAGAGAGAAATATGATATAAGGTTTATTTTTATTTAATGTATGTCTAATTGTTTTCCCCAAGAATATCCACTTTTCCAGGATCTGTCTTGTCTCTTTCCACTACAGCTTGCTGGCATTGCTTCAGAAGCAGTCGTTTTGGCACAGAACTTCCTCTATTTCCTCTTCGACTATCAAATTTTCCTTTGTCACTTTCCACTGCCATCCAGCAAAAGGTGCCTTTCATTTACTGTCTGCATTATTCATTATTTTTATTTTTGGGGTTTTTTGTTTTGTTTTGTTTTTTCATTGTAGCAGTTAAAAGTTGCCACTTTTTCATTCAGGTACAAATGTAAGTGTGAGGAAGGGTTTTTTAAGTTTATTTAGGAGAAATAGAAGTACATCCCCTTATTTCCTCGGATTTTGATGGTCATGGTTTGCATTTTAGTCGTAGTCCATTGAGATATTATGCTAAGGCTGTTGTTTGGCAAAGCAGTGGACTGGCAGCCTGTTCAGGATGTACTCTGCCTCTCACTCACTGCACAGTACGTTACTAATAAACATGATTAATGTCACTTTTCTTTTTTGCCTGATGTTTATTCCAGTTCTTCAAAAGAAATTGTACCAGCAGTATGACATATCTTACATCTACGTTACTGATTCCTGTCTGTGTCAGCGTCGGCCCTCACTGTCTGCTCCTGCCAGCTACCATGTCAGCCCCAGCTGCCATGCTCTAATGACAGCCAGCTGTTTGATCGGCTGTGCTCCTGTCACTGAATATGTGTGAGAAACCTGCCCCTTGTTCCCTTGTTCATTCCACAGTCACATCATAACAGCAGTTTTCACAGTAGCCAGTAAATGTAACTTATAGTCATGGATATGAGAGAGTTATTGTCTGGGAATTCTGGAGCTGTGTTACTTACAGCAGCATGGCCGGGTGAGAAGGAGAAAAGAGGCTTCACTTCACTATGCATTCATCCAAGATTTAGTCCTCATACCCTGGTGTGTATCTATCTTTTAAAACGTTACCTTTTGCACAGAGGCTCACTTGTCTTTGATAGTGTCTCAGAAGAGTCCATCAAGAAGTACCCCGTGGCATCTAGGAGACCTAATGATGTCTCTTTAGTGCCATTTGACAGCCCTGACCCTGTGGTGTCCAAGAGATGCATTGATTTTAGGCAGAGGAGGTGGAAATGAGCGCTTCTTCTCTCTTCCTCTTTCCTGCCTTGGTTTTCAGAGGACAAGAGTGCCACAGAGCACCGTTGGCTGAGGTACAATAGATGTGCTCCATACTCAAATGTCTTAGTGCAGCATTAAGTGTGACCAGGCAACCCCACACACAATCAGTCCCTTACACTGTGGAGGTATTGGCATACAGGTCTCCATCCTGTGCTAAGCATGCCACTGAGTAAGAGATACCTGTCCATGGTATTTATAGGAGGAAGTCCGTCTCTCTGATTTAGGGTGGAAAGTGGTGCAAATGTGCAATGAAAATGTTTGCTGACTCATTATAAATCCTGAAAGGGGTTTAAGTCACAGCACTCTGAGAGATCAGACATGTTGGTGTTTGTTTGTGTACTTGCTGTGAACAAGTTTAACATTTATTGGGTTGGACCTGGACACTAATTACATAATTAGTTTAGACAACTTGGATAATTAGGTGAAATCAAGTAATCGCTTGTCCAGCCTGTTGCTTTCCATCCTTTCATCTCAGCACAGTGATTTCTTTTCAGGATGTGGACTTTGACAGCTAAACCTCAACATTTAACGTCTCTTTCTTTGCTGACAGACTGCAAACATTTTTTTTATTATGTTGAATGTAAGTCAGTTACACCCCTGATGATTTGCACAAGTAATATTCTCACAAAGGGAGTATCTTGGAAAAATGTTTAGAACAATGAGCAGATTTTCTGCTGTCAAAATAATAAATACCTTATATTTATTTGAAAGCACAGTTCAATATGTCACTGAGATGTTACTCTACTTGAGTCACTCAATTCTACTTACGTTACATATTTATGCTTTACTCAATGTGTAAATTATGTTTTATACTCATTACTTAACAGACATTAGGACAAAAAACACAGTGTATGACTTCTTCAGTATATCGCTTTAAATCACTTCCAAATGATCGCTTTTTTGTTGCCTTAATATTAATACATATGTGAGGGACTAAGTCTTGTTTGCCACAAGTCCATCCTAATGTGCCAGTACTCAGGGAAAAGTATTCTCATTTTACCTCTAAACTGTCATTAGGATAAGATGTTTCCTCTGCAAGAATGAACAAGTGTGACCTTTGGCCCCCGCCCATCCATCTTCAGGGTGGATAAGACAGAGCTATGAGATAGTGTTGTTTATTGCGTCAGCCAAACTCAGCAAACCTGCTGTTTTTCAAGCTTGCAACCTGAGTAATATGAGAAGGCAGAGAACACATTTTTTCTGTTATTTGCTTTGGGTGTTTTAGGAGAAGTGTCTATAAATAAGTTTGCTTTTTAAGATCATCTGCAAACTGTTCTGTTGAGAAAGACAGGCACTAAGCCATAAACAAACAAACAGGAGGAACAAGAGCTGAGAAAGAGTCCATATATCAGAGTTTCAGTGTGATTACTTTGAATTATTCTAATGTGATTTCCTCCCTTGCCCCTGCTGTAACTCAGAGCTTACTTGTGAAATATTTCCTCCTAAAAAAAAAAATCTGTTAGACAGCACAGACTCAGAGCCAGTCAAAGACGTGACGCAAAGGTTGAATGTGTGGTCAGTGATTCAAGTTTAAAGAAATCCAAAAGTCAGACTGCAGTTGTCTATGATATATACGGTTTCTTTAACTTGATTACTACAGAACCAGTCACGATGAGAAGAGTAAATATTTCCAAGTTTGTACAGCTGGCTGGACAATAAGCTGTGTGACAGACACGAGTGGAATGACTCATGCGAGATTACTAAATGCAGTGCCATTTGAATGAAAATATTTATTCAGATGGTAGTGATGACTTTTTGGAGTAGTTTTACAAAAATATGCAGGCTACACTAACTCAATTTAAGATCTTAAAGGTACTACACTTTATTTCAATATGTAGTGACACTGAGGCACACCTAATCCCCACAAGGTTTGGGAAAAAATGTTAAAAGGAGGAGCACAGCATTCACTCAGTCAGCGACAATGGTGACAAAATGAAATCAGCTGACTTTAAAAATTAGATGCTAAATATGTGCTTGCAGTCAATATACTTTACATTTCTTCCAAACGTAGAAAAAAAAAGATGAATTTAAGATTTATTTTTTGAAGTTTACTGGGACGCAAAACTGTGATTTCTTATTGTCACGTCAACTGACTGTTAGCTGGTTATCCTAGAATATATGCAACATAGTCACTAAACACTGAAACAAAGTTTAAGAGCAGCATTTATGATCTAAAATGAAAAAAATATTCAGAAAATGTCTGTCTTTAAGCTATTTGCACACCTAACACCGTCAATGTTGCAAATTTCCTAAATAAGGAAAAAAGTTCACTGATTGAAAAAGAGAATCTACTAGTATTTTATGTTGGTTTAACATAAAGATTATGCACTACAAAGAGGATGTGCAGTGTAAACAATCGTATTTCTCTATGGGCACATCTACTGTGGATATATTGGCAGAGCGGGAGATAGTGGACAAGCTATCACTGCAGTGTATTTTGTCATGTGTCAGTTTACATGTCTCTACATCCTCACTCAAACTCACTCCCACTTTAATCTACTGAGCTCCTGACCTGCTGCTGTTCTGTCACCCTGACATGTTTAACAAATACTGTCTGGTTCAGGCGGGATAGACCACGGTGTTACCGAGGTGTTGTTGTCTGTCGCCACAGAGGGTGATGGATTATGCAGGATTCTAACTTCTTCAAACTTCAAACGCCCCTGCTCTTTTCTTCAAGGCAGAAAAACAGATAAATCTTTGAAATACAAATATTTTTAATTTTAAAAGACAAAAAGTGATCTATGTATTGCCCTTTCCTGTATTTAATCCAGTGACTTCCTTTTCAACAGCAGCAGCACCACACAGACTGCCTGAACAGCTCCCTTCAATCACTCAGCACAAAAGCAACAAAACACTCCTCTGTAAATATTTCAGTGGCTTCAGCACCTCGTCCAGAGCCCTGCTGCTCGCTGTCTGCTGGTCCTCGGACTGAGCCATTGTGTGTCCCATGGCAAACTGTTTTGTGTTGTGCTGCTGGACATGGCTGTGCTGTTGTAGGAAGGCAGCAGTGCCTGCATGCATGCAGTAGCAGAGGAGAGGATTAGGGGTGGTGTTTCTCTGTCTAACTGGCTGCCAGGCATGCTCTGCTGACTTGGCACAGAATGCACAATTTACATCATTTAGTTCTGCTTATTGCTGACTGAAAATCCAGTTTAAATAGAGTTCTGATTGTTCATTAAGGTGGGGCAACAACCAAGAAGAAAAGAGAACATTTTGCTCACTAAGTTGTATTGACATTTTATTTGCTTTATTTTGTCACAGTGCCAACAATAGTCATCGCTTCTCTTTGTAAAAGATTTTTTAGTATGATAACAGTTTTACGGTTTGCAGTCTTTTGAGGGAAGTTGTTTATGCTCACATTCCAGGATCACTGCTATAATAAATAGGAATCCTGTTTTAGAATGGATTTGCCCTTGATATGAGCCACTGTGCTTCCGTGAACCAGTCTTCAGGGAGCGCTTTCCAATAAGAGTAATGTCCCCCCTGTGCATGGCCACCATTCAACAATTTACGGGCAGATTACAGATTCTAATAAAATTTTTGCAGCCTTAATTAAAGAATCTGCTCCCCATTTTATGATTGTCCAGTTCCCCTCCACCACTTCTATCCAATTTAATTATTCTGATGTACATAATTAGCACGAGCTGGCCATTGTTCACCTCATTTGCATATTATATTGGATAATTGAATGAGAGTGGCTGATGATTAAATTAGGGTGAATGACAGATGATTCAGCTCGCAGTGTGGAAAAGTTAACAGAATGAGCAGACTGGGAATACGACATGTACCTTTTGAATATTTATACGCCCCACCAAGGTCCTCCCCCAGCAGACGCACTCTGCTAATTTAAAAAATGTGCAGCAGTGCAGCAGCAAAAATTGGGTGCTTCCAAGTAACAGGATGTTGTTTTTTCACTTCTAGCTGCTCCTTGGTGCTTATTGCTTTGCATAAAGAGGAATGAAGCCAGTTTCGAGCATATGAGAAACACCTTTTTGAATGTTTTAAATGTGCCTCTCCATCATCAAGGCAGCACATTTACAGATTGATAAGACAAATGAGACTAGTGTGGGGAAATTCATTTCCAGGCACTTCCAGTGTAAACACAGACTCCCGGTGCCTGCCTGCCATACTATAGACAGGCTGGACTTTTCTGATGAAGGAAGAGACATGTGGAACATGTTTTAAACCCATGTGAAAATGGAAATAAAATGCAAATATATAAACTCCTAAATCCCAACTACGCAAACTTATTTCCTAATCAAACCCAAGAGTAAATAACTTTTTTTTCAGTCAGTTAGAATCCTTTTTTCTCTGTTTATTGGTTGAACATGCATTTTGTCACCTTGTTAATTGATTTGTCATGACAAAAGCTAATTAGTAGTTGCATCCTACATCCATCCCTCTCCCTGGAATTTTTCCATGCGGGGTTCAGGCAGGATAAATGTTTAGAGGGAATATTTGGAACAGCTTTAGCCTTTCACATGCTAATGTAAGCACTGGCGGCACAAGAAAGCTGGCCTGACCCAGAGGCCACTCGGTGACACAGTCTGCTGATTCAGTGCCGGCAGCCCTGGCTTTGTTTATGTGTGTGCACGAGAAATAATGCACGTCATAAAAAGGAAAACTTTGAAGGGGAGCCACTATCCCCGGATGATAAATGCCCCCAGCTCTTCGGATGTAAATAACTCTTTCCAATAGTACAAAAGCCATCTCAGGAGTGACTTATACACCGTCATTTTACAATAACACTGAGCCATGTTTCCAACCCTGGAGTTCTTCACACATTGAATCATCCTCTTGTCATCTACAAATTTGAACAAAACTGTATGACTATTTAGAGGAGATTTTTTAAGTAAAATGTACTCATGCTACTGAGCCATCAAAGCAAAGCTTCTGATAAATACAGTAAATTAATATACTTACTTAATATACTGATGTATCCTGCAGGAGTTTTGTGCTAAATCACAGAGTGAGTATATGCAGACAGGGTATAAAGCACGCTCCATTAGTTTACTTCAAGGATTGTCCATTTTCAAACACAATTTGCAACACATGTAACTTGTGTTTGTCTTTGTGTCCCACATACCTTGTAAAATCTCTTCTGTTCTCTGTGTTATAGTAAACATCAGTACACAAAGTGTCGTCTCATTGTCTGGTCGGAGTCATTTCAAGGGGCAGAGGAATTTACACAGTCTTGGGATCTGTCAGCAGGTGGTATAGGAAACTGTAAAGATAAGTCTCTTCAGCAGCTTAAGTCTAGCTTCCTTTTCACAAGAGCCTTCGGCATTTCTCAGATCTCCCAGATACAGCCGTGCCCTCACTCTTATCAGAAACCTGACCATGCCCACTTCCAGCTCCTATTAGACCAATGCATATCTCAGATCTCCCAGTAAAGGATGTCCAGGATGTCTACACTAGGAACAAACATGTATCTCTTTTGTTCTTTAATATGTTGCGTTATTGTTTGTGCTTCGTGTCATTGTTGCAAAAAACAGCACATTACCAAATAAAGCAAGGGGATGACCATTTCCTTTATGGGTTACGGTTGAAATAAAAAACAATATGAAAAAAGTAAAAATCAAATGTTGTACAGCTATTGATGCTTAACGTTAAAGGTGAATAAAGTATACTAGCTAACAACAACCAGCTTAAATATGTGTAGATTTAGCTCTATCTTAGATGAATTGTTCATAGTTCTTTATTTAATACAGGTAACAATTTCACATAACACCCAACTCCCAGAAATACTTTTTTGATAAAGTTGGTGCTAGATGAATAGTCAGAAGTTACAATCATCCTTTGGAGTCACCATCTGGGCACCATGGCTATCTGTATAAAAAATTCATAATAATCCACTAGTGGATCTCCATCTCCAGAGCCACAGAACAAGAGCAGATAAAAATCTATAAATCTACTTGAAAGCAGGCATTCAAAGGATTTGCTCGCTTATACATGCATGTTTTATTTTTAATCTAGTCTAAAAAGGAGTTATTTGTGAAACTGTAGTCTTGTGACTCTAAAGAACTGAAGGAGTTTACTTTATTTGACTCTGATAAACCGTTGCAGGAATAAGATGAGAGAAGAGCACATGTGCCCGTTTGTCTTATCGAGTGGTCCTTCAGTGCCTCTGTTATCCTTGAAATCTCTTTCACAAAAAGTTGCAAAGGGAAGTTTAATGTAGGCTGACAGGCTGAGAGTCGCAAAGACTTTATCGTTCTGTTTCCTAAAGCTACGAAGAGACTGCCACTGCTCTAGATCCAAGCCTATAGTTCTGCCCAGCTATCTGGTTTTGCTTTATGTCTTCCCCTGCAGCGAGCACTTGACGAAGGACAATTTGTTTGGACGTTTAATGCTGTGGCACTGCCTGGCGTAGGATTATATGAGATGGCCTAGTGATTTGTGGTGGCTGGTAGTGGGTTGGGTAATGTGTGTTAGTGCAAGGGGAGAGCGTAGGTCCATAAAGCATACATGCGCATCAGTCTTTGTGAGTGTGTCAGTGTGGGTGTGCGTTCAGTTCCAGTTCCTCGCTCTAGCACAGACTAGGTCTTGCACTGCTTATGCTTACATTTATGACAATAGCGTCTCAGTTCCCATAGGAAGACATTTGTTCTATGTTTATCCTTTTTTCACACTATAACATTCTTTGCTTGCTGAAAGATGACTAATCTTTGAATTTCATTGTTTGAAGATTTATGAAAGCCTTGCTGAGTCCTCTTTATATGTCTTGGCAGTCAGGAGAATCATTAACTTATCCTGTGAGGCTTTGCACACTGAAAAGTCCAGCCAAACGCTACCGTGAGCTTTCCCAGATCTCACTTACCTACTGACACACACACACACACACACGCACACACACGCGCACGCACACACACACTTAAATGAGTGTATAGCACAACGGAGCCATGTTGACTTAACATGAGTCTAAAAAAATGCAGTTTTTTACAGGGGGAGCAGGATGTAAATCTATAGTTCTCTAGCTCTTTGCTGCCTTTTTTTTACCACTTAAACAGACGCACAGTGATAGGTTCTTTTCTTACATTAAAAACTTGCCTCGCCTTTTAATGTTGAATATCCAGAGGACCATGCACATGACCGAAGAGTCTTCCTGCCCCATCTCATGACACAAGCCAGTAACTTCTGTTACAAGTACTTTTGTTTATTCGTTTCAGTATCGGTGTCCCTTTAAAATGTTGCCCAGTTCTTGGGAAAATGAACCCTAGTGTACTTTAATCCTCAAGAAAGAAAAGTGATCACCAGTTACGTCTCAACTGTTGCCCAAAACATCTTGCGACAGCCATTCATTTCATCTGTTTGTGGACCCTTTGAACACTGCTGTAGAAGGCAGTCCTGAAGGGCTTCACCCTCAGATGATAAAAAAGTGAATTATTGGTTTGTTTATCATGCTCTTAAAACCTAAAGTGCATTATTAAACAGAGAGCACATTAAAAGGGGGGTATTGTTAAAAGTGTTTTAAAAATCTTGTAAATCCCAGTAATTTATGTCACTGTGGTCGAAGAGGCTCGCCCTGGCCTTCTGGTTTTAATTTGCTCTAGGGTCTGTACCTGTGATGCTGCCTTTTTTCCCAGACACAATCTGACCGATGAAATGGAACCCAAGCAGAGCAGCAGTGGCCTTGTATAAAAATAAATAAATAAATGAACAAAAAAAGCAATTTACTGGCTAAAAAACCAATTAATCACTTTTCCATAACAAATAACAACACAAGGAAAAAAGGTCAAAAAGATTTGTGAACGGACATCAGTCTTTTCATTCACAGTGTTTTCTTCTCTATTTTGGGAATCTGCATCTATATTGGTGATGATGATTTATTATGAAGATGCTTTCAATATTTAGTTTTTTAAATGTCACATTTCTCACCAGTACTGGAATACTGAGACACTCGAATACAAAATGAGAAAAAACAGGGATGTTGAATATAATGATGCAGACAGGGAATCCAGAAACTTCTAATGAAAACGAAAACAGTAACAAATAAGTCCACAGTACTAGCAACTGTATGAGAATGAAGTGTTTAAGAATACAGCGGTGGTTTGAGAATTAATTTAAATTAGAAGTGTTGTGCGTACATCATGATGATGTCGTTTGAGTAAAAATCCCATCATCACCTAAGTTAATGGGACTCATCCTTTAAATATTTGTAAAAGACTTTGTGTCAGTCCATTAAATCTAAAAGCTATGATGCTATAATTGACAGAATAAATGAAAACTTGACTTGTGTAGTGTGCTGATAGTGTAGTAATATAACAGTATCACCAAGTCAAAGCCACTACATCCTCTGAGGACTAGAAAATGTTTCCCAGCTACTTATTCATCCACTGTTGTGAAATATCAGTGTCACTGGTGGAAGAATGAGGAAACCTGAAAGTTGTTGGATTTATCCTCTGGGAATCATGAATGTCTACTTATCAAATAGACATGAAGATATATGAGTCTGGATCAAAGTTGCAAACGGCCATATTCTTACAGTTGAAAGATCCGCTGTGTTGATGTAAAAATAAATAAATAAATAAAAATAAAAACAGCATATGCATTTTTAAGTAGCTGTCTTTCTGTATTATTTGATATCCTAAGTGTGTGTGGCGCTGTATTTGGGGTTTTTTAATATAACTCTTGGATGTTGGCCTCACATAACCCACAGTGAATTTGAAAAATTCAGTTTCCTTTTCCCAAATAAACACGCTTCATCCAGCATGAGTCATTTCTGCAAGCTATGTCTGACCATTGTTTGACATGAGCCTCTGCCCATGCTGACAAGTGTAAGAGAAAACAAAACAAAAAATTTCAACATTTTGGACTGACTCTGCATCAGTCTAAAGGGTTGTGACTGGGCCCTGTCTGTGGCCAAAACCTGTTCCAGCCTCTGGGGACTCCCTGGCAAAGGCAACAATGGGTCAGAGCCCCTCCTTTGTGCAGTTGCCCTCCTTAATCAAACTAGCCAGAGGAGTGATTGGATTTTAATACTGCTGGGCCTACCGTAATAGTGTGATGGACGGGGGACTGGTGAATTGGAGCAAGATGTCAGCCCTCAGAGGCCTCCATTAATGATATTGCTTCATTTCTTAAAGTGGCAGGACTGTCTTGGGACGAGGGGATCACAGCAGTTGGCATACAGAGCCCTCCCCTCCCTTTTTGTACCCTCTTCCCCCTTTTTTCATTTTGTTCTCTTTATCTCTCACTGACTCAGGACCATTTGTGCTGCTCCCTGTGTGTCCTCAGTGCCGAGGACCATTTCTTAAGCTGGTCACAGTATGTGGGCGTTTCCAGGCTGCTGCTGCTGCTGCTGCTGCTGTGGCACTGATGAAAAGGTGGACCTAACGCCTGTTTTTTAGGAACGATTTTGCATTGATATTTAAAAATATTTCCACATCCAACAGATGCAAATAGATGTAAAGCACACATATATAAAATTACGTATACTTCAGTGAGTGCATATATATGTGTTTTTGACAAACTATGGCCTCCCTTGGATGAAAAGATCAATATAAACTTGAACTTAATTTCCCTCTTTCATGAAAAGATGAGTCACTGTATTTGAAGCTGACAGGAACAGTATTTCAGCGGCATTTACATTTCATTTTCTGCTCTGAATGCTATAATTAAAGGTTATTTCTTTCCAAATTTTAACTCGTGAGTCAGGAGGTTAATTGAGCTTTAGTCCTAAATCTAAAACACAAAACATTCTTGAACTCCTGAACTGACACTGATATGACCCTCACGAACGCCAGTGTGTCTCCCTCAAACCTTTTGATGCCGTTTCTCATCTTAAGTGACTCACGCTCACTGCCTCATTGTTTGCTTCCAGTGACACTTGTTTATCCTTTTTGTTCGGCTAATGACAGTTTTCCTTCTCAAAGGGAGGTGGCAAGTACAGGTGAACCCTCATTGTGTTTTATAGCAAGTCATTGTAAAGCGGGGCGGCTCCAGCCTTTCTCTCTCCTCCTAATGGGTGTTGGTGTGTTGTTTTTGCAGTAGATTTATGTGTGGGTGGGGCGCTGTGATTTACAGAGATCTGACACTGTCTCAGCAGCGATACCAGAGAGGCTGATTGTGGCTCTCTGTGTGTGTTCCAGGTAAGCCTGAGTTCTGCTCACCATCCCTGCTCACGCACACAACATGCCCAGAAACTTTTGCATGCACGGATGAGAGCATGCATGCTTCAGTGCACACACATATGGCTTTTGTGGTGTAATGCAAGTTGCTACTGTTGCAATGTCTTTCCCAACAGATTCACCTAAAGTACCATAGAATATAAGAAAGAAACTTTGCTGCATGCAAAGTTCCCTCCTTTTGCAGTTTTAACTCATTTAAATCGAGATAGAAAATTGGCCTTAAAAATAAAACATGTCGGTCAAAATAGGTCACAGCACATAAAGGGACAATTTTTTTAAATTCAGCATTCTAAAATATCTCATCACACCTCAGGGATTTTAAATGTTTACAGGATAATATGTGGATATTTACTCACTGTGTCATTTTCCCGTAAAAGCAGCATTTATTCTCCAGGATCAATAGTGCACAAGATGCAAGGTAATACACACAGATGTTGACACTATCCTTTCATCATCACTGTAACCTAAGAGTACAGATGATTAAATTCTTGTCACCAGATGTTAAATTGGCTATTACCCATCTAAGATAAATTGGTCCTTAAATTTCACATTTAACACCTTGCCAGAGGTGCAGAAAACGTGTAAATACAGAATAAGATGCATTGAATTTCATACTGAGGGCAATGCTTGGTTTTTTTTGGCTGTTTCACATTAGAACAAATAAGACAAATAAAGATTTTTTTTTATTTCATAGGAATCAATAATTTTTAAAGGAGTAATTCATTTCTAGGTTTGCTTCCTAGTTAGTTAGCCAGAATGCCAGAATAAGTAGACTTTGCTTCACATCTTTGTCATATTAAATTATTTAATTTTAATAAATCTACTGAGAATCTCAGTCAACTCATTGTTTCCAAACGTGTTCTCTTACCCCACCACACTGAGCCCCCTTTTGTCTTGTCTCTCTCTCTCTCTCAAACGTCCAGATATGTCTCTGCATTAAGTCAGTTTGTCAGAAAGCTTCCCTTGAGAGTTTCGGACTTGAAGTTCGTCCCGGCTGTTCCTCTGCTGGTGGCCCCCAAAGCTACACCAAGGTCACAGTGGAACTCAAGAGTCGAAACTTTCGCAGAGACTTCACAGAAATCATGCACACGCCACTTTTACAAAATTTCGACTATGTAGTAATGCTAATTGAACAGTATGAGCTCACTTTTTTTTTCTAAAAGCAGTTTTCTGTCGTTCACTTTTTTTCTTTTTGTTTTTCTATCCGTACGAAATTCAACCTTTCTAAAAGCAGAATATAAACTGTCTTGATGAGAAAATCAGAGACGGTCAACATGAGGATGTTAGTTTAACAATAATACTAATAATAATAATAATTTGTGGTCTACCAATGGCAAGGCTGTTAGATTAAGTGGGTGGTTCACATAATATGACAGTTCTACATTTTTTAAAATTACTTATGCAAGTCAAATCGACACAAAGTACATTAATCTCTTTACTCTGTGTCCCATTTTTTTTTTTTTTTTGTCTATGTGCCTAAATAGTTGGATAGCTTCACTTTAACCACTGATTACCTAAAATTCATCAAAAGAAAAAAAAGAAAAGGAAAAACGAGTTCGGAGTGTCTTTATTTTTCTGTATTATTATTTTAACTTTATCAGATGTAATATCACATTTAGTAAACGGCAAACTGCTACGTTTGATGAACGCGAATGTGTATTATGAATGTGTTCGTGTTCAGTGCAGGATTACTGTAGATTATTACTAAAAATTACCAAGCAAGAAAAAGTAAGAAAGAAAGCAGCAATTTCATGAGGAAATGACTTCATTGGGGCCTAAAGAGCTCAAGATAAACTAGTGCCGTAGCAATACCTAGAAAACGTTAAAATTTAACAGCAATTAAGGATCATTAATAAGAATAAATAATAATTATAAAGTGATGAAGGTCCATAAATATCTGACCCGTTCTATTAAATCATATAGAGTGCCATTTTGAATATTAGCTACAGTTGTTGTTTGGGGGGGGGGGACGAATGCAAAAACGGATGTGGAAATCCAAAACGAGGCATTGTTATTTCCTTGTGCATTTCTTGTTTTTCTCTAGAAAACAGAACAAAAACTTGTCGAAAAAAAAATCTAATAAATAAATAAGTGATCCACTCGTGAAAGATGCGTCTTGAGGAGGACGGCACTGCTACTTCCCTCCTGATCTAATTACGCCCACCCCTCCACCAATTAGAGAATTACATCACACCTTTAAATGGACTCCTCCTCTTAATCATTAATGACATCGTGTCACTCCCTCCAACAGCATCTAGTTGCACTGTGGCAACATGACACGCGCAGACTCGTTATCAGCTCTGCTAGAAGTTAATCGGGTGTCGGTGGTTCTGGGTCAAAGTTGGGAGGTATAGATTTAACAGGGTATCTGTCATAGCTTTAATGCAACGAACCGGGACACAACAAAGCCTACAATGTCTCCATTAAAATTAAGTCTGTATGGAAAAGAGTGAGAGCTGCAGACAAAGTAGCCTTAGGTGCGTGTGTGTGTTAGTGCGTCTACTGAGCAGGGATCAGCGGTGTTTATTTTGGTTCTTATTTAACACACTGGGAGGAAACGCCCACTGATGGACGTGATAGAAGATCGTACTCCCAGCAGCTGGGCTACTTAAGCTCATTGTATAGATGTCAGAGGGTCTGATCTCTGATCTGTATTGGCAGCGCGGGATCGCATAAGAACTGAAAACACAAGATGGAAAATAAACTTCACACCCGAACGCCTGAGTCAAATGATTTTTGTCGAGTGTAATTGTGCGTTTAAAGGTTATTGAAGAGTTCGCCCTTTTCTAATTCAGTGAAAGTTCTCTTTTTTTCAGTTACATTTGAAGCATGTCCGGATTTTAAAACAGACTTGAAGAGCATCTAAGCAACAAAGGAATTATTTTTCACTTTAAGCAGAATCGATGATGTAACTCCACAAATAAAGCCTGAGCTTGTGTTATTTTAACAAATGTGGCTCGATTTGATTTTATTATTTTTTTATTATTATTGTTTTAAAATAATAATAGAAATTGCAACAGCGTCCATACATTATAGGAAAACGTCCCTTAATGATTTTCTGGGAGGGAGAGTTAATAGGCCTCGCATTCTTGCCTGTAAACGCCATTGTTATTCCTCGCTTATCTATGTTATCTTAATCAGCTCGCATTGTTTGCCTATCTTATTTGAAATAGCTCGATTACAAATCTATTATCTGCCCTTTGTCATTCAGCTTCACAATTAAGACACTGACAGAGCACGAAAAACAAAAACTGCAAACATTTGTTTTGGTGAAAAGGCGCCCGGTGTAAATACGAAAAATAAATCACTATATTGAGTCTAAAAGAAAGGAAACGATGCTCAAAATGTTTCTAGTTATTTCCGATAGAAATCGATTAAGAGAATTATCCGAAACCATTAAGTCTGTTGTTGGCACTGAAGACGCTTTTCACTCTTGTATCTTCCCTTTTGTTTTAGATTCCACAGAACCAAAAGTGCATTGAGTGAGAAATTCTTTAGAGCAAATGTAATAGACTAAATACCTAACAAAAAAAATCAAAGTGAGTAAATTCCTACGTACATCTTAAAATGCTTTATCCACAGATTTCACATAAATGATGACTTTGGTTTGTGTGTGGTTTGTTACACAGTGCAAGATATGCCAGTCCATTTAGTCTGAGCTGTCATCTCGGCTGACCCGAGTGCAATAACGCAATTTAGTAAAGGAAAATAAACCGAAGAGGAGAAGTGACCCTTTACGAGCTGCTCTCAGTTCCCCTCAGTTACGAGGGGCTTTGCTGAGGGTTTGAGTGTGTCAAAGGTGGGGGGTGTTTAGTTTGTTGTGGCTTCAGTCAGTGTATCGTTTGCAGGTGATGCCAGGACTAGATAAGAGGTCGCCGATCCCTGCGCGCTGTCTAGACCGGCTTGTGACTCAACTAGAGTAACTGGACTGAGCAGAATTTACAGCAGATTTTTGCCCCCGAGATAGTAAATGACCACTGGCCGATTCCTGCCATATAACCGAAGGGGAATACACCGCAAGATGGAGGGGGGTGATAAGACCACAGAGCCAGCTTCACTCAGGTTGAACAGGACAAACAACATATTCAGCGTAGCAGAAATTAATGCTTTTAAAATACGAAACACGCCCTAGAATGAAATTTGTAGGTAATTTGTTGCTGTGTTTTTTTAATCAGAAATTACACGCTGTCAGGAAGAGTGAAAATCTGTTCCCTGTATTTGGGACTGGACTGAATTTATTTTTATCACAATAAAAGCGCCTGAAAATCTTAATTAGGTCCATAAAGTGGCAGATGGGCAGTAGTTACTAATTTTAAAGCGTTTTTTTAAAATATATTAAATTGCATTGCTTTATAAATGCACATGTGAAATAATAATGCGCCTGTACAATGACTGGTCACGAAGACACTTTATGTATTCAGTGTTTTTATTTTTTTCTCAGTTAATAATCCCTTAGCGAATCGCTTTCCTAACAATAAATAATATAACAATAATTTACTTTTTGTTCGAGAAGCTCAAACAACCTGTTTCTTGCCCTTAAGATAAAATATTTTACAACACGAATACTTTGCAGATTATCATGCTCTGACCTTAAGACAAAACGTCAACTGGACTCGACAACGAAATGAATGTATCAAAAATTCTCATGTTGAAAAAAAACAAGACACATTATGATCACATTAAATTGCAAGATGTCCATCTGGATCACCGTGGAAATGTTTCCAATTTGTTTCTGACGGTTGGTTTGTTGTAATATATCCATCGGGAGGTATTCTGTACATCTTCGTTCTCCGTATCAAGTCATGCAACAATTGTTCTGCTTAGTTTTTTGTCAATGAAAACTCCGGAAAAAAAGAAAGAAAAAGAAAAGTCGGAGTCAATTGGTGCTCTCTTGGTTCCGACTTCTGCGTGTCAGGAAAAAAAATGCTTTCTCCACTGAAAATTCGGGCGATGTGATGAGTTGGTCACATGCAAGGGACCGGGATCATGCTGCAACTGTCCTTGCAGGAGGGATGACCATTAGGATGGATGGATGGATGGCCCCGTTTCACGTCTCCACCGGGCTGGGTACCATACTGTTCGGGGTGTCCGGTAACTGAGAAGACAAAGAAGTCACGTCGCTGCCCGAGGAGTTCCCGAGAGATCCCGATTCAGAGAAAGACACCTGAGAGCAGAAAACAACGTACCAGAATACTGCTTTAGTACCTTTTTTTTTAGTTTTTGTTTTTTGCAAGTGTGAAAGTGTGAAAGTCCAGCTTTACTTTTGCAAAGCACACGACGCACACGTGGCCCAATATAATTACTTTGCATGTGAGTGCGTGCATGTGTTGCATATCTGTATTTGACCGCATGCTACAGAATTTACTGGCTATTGTTTTCGTGCACATGCAGTGCACCAGCAGCCTGTATAAATCATGTCACATTCAGTCTGTCCTGAACACACACACCAGTTGTTGAAAAGCTGGCTGATCCAGGTCGCTCTGCAGGGCGAATTCACTCAAAGCTTTCCACGGAGGCTGGTAGGTCTGAACCTCCACTGGGTTTCCCTGCACGTTCCCCTCGTGTCGAATTGGACTCCCAGCCACAAGTGGCGTCCCCGTGAGGCCCTGCAGGCTCTGAGAATATTTTACAAAAACACACAGAATAAGAACGATGTGTCTCTTTTCTGCAAGGAAGAATTTGTCAACAACTGTGGTGTCCAGAGAACTTCTGTTTATCCTTCTGACCCCTATAAACCCTGCACATGCTCATCTTCATGGACCACTTGTGATGAGTGCAATATTTGTGGGAGGAAAATAAATAATAATAAATAATAAATAAAGGACGGGGTTTTTATTGAAGTTTTTTTAGGGGCGGAAAAAAGACTGAAAAACTGATCTAATACAGAGAAAGCTTGTATACAGAGAACCCTTTTTATCTTTTATGGCAGGCAGCTGAAGTCAAAGTAGGTGATTTATTATTCATTGACATAAAGTTTGAATACAGCATAGCACTGCAAGGGTGCACTGGGCCTCACTCTAAGTAAAGGTAAGTCGAATCACAAGTTTACAAAAGGTTAAACGCAAAGGATTAGCTTCTACTAATGGAAAAATAAAAATTCACAAAGCAAACAAAAAGAAAAAATTCACAAGCTATCAGGTTATTTTCGTGGGAGTTGCATCTGTTTGCAACTTTGCAGGAGAACTTGTATGTCACAAAGATGTATGGCAGCATCAAACAAATAACCGAGTTCACATTCAGGTCATGGCTTTAAATGAAAGAACGATTGAAGATAGTAATTAAGCGGTCAAACTTACGAAGATGCTTACAGTCTTATCGCTCTGCTGCTGCTGCTGGAGCTGCTTCATGAGGATAGATTTCTTTTTGTCTTTGCAGCGCTTGTTCTGGAACCAGACCCGGATAACCCTTGGGCTCAGGCCAGTCATTTCCACCAGCTGCTCCTTCATCAGCGCGTCCGGCCTCGGGTTGGCGTTGTAGCAGGTCCGCAACGTGTGGAGCTGTTTCTCGTTCAGCACCGTCCTGACCCGCGTTGTCTTCTCCGACTGCTTGTGGACGTGGTTCCGATGCGGAGCCTGCCGCACCGTTACAGGATCTGCTGAGGACGGAGAAAGGGTCTGTCAGTGACTGTGACACACTAAGAAGGTCTTGTACAGGAAACATTAATGTTTTGATACAATTACTCTGCAGCCCATTCGTCTCAATCTGTGCACTTTCGCCTTCTAAATCACTTTAGATGGATTTGCATTATGCAGGAAAAACCAGCCATATTCATCAGCCTGACGTGAATTAAACTAAGACAAGAAAAAAAACTCTGCAACGTTTTTAAACCACGTTCCAGTAAACTGCTGTTTAAATCAATATTGCCAGAAATGCCCGCTGCTTTAATTTTTATCTGAAGATAAGAAAAACAATTATGATTTCTACAGTCTCTCGCAGTGTAATAAAATAACGCACAATAAGCGTAAAAATCGATTTGTTACAATTAATAACTGTTTTTCAAGGCTGCACTTTCCGGCTGAACTCACGTCGTGAATCGCTGTCGCCATAAAATGGAACATTTTTATTAAATGTGAAAAAGGAGCAGCGATGGCACAGCTAGAGACCTGTGTTTTACTGACGTGTACAAACCTGTTCTGTTTTACTAATCAGGAAGTTGTGAGCATAATTCTCACGTTTACTTTATTTTCTTTCTGTGGTCAAACGCCCTCAGGATCTCTGCGAACACACGTACACACACGCACACACTGTCACAGCCGACTCAAATACCAGATTATTCAGATAATGGCAACAGAGCAGGTTACTCCTAACGAGATCAATTATGAAATTAGCCCTAAGAAAGGTCGCAGCACACAGCTGACGCACACAAACACACACACACACACAGTCCAATCACAACAAATTACTTGCATGCTGAGGAGCGGAAGAAGTTTTAAATAATAATAATAAGAATAAACCTTGACCATTTTACAAGGATTTTATTCATAATTTGTACATAAACTCTTATAATTTACAAGTTTTTATAAAAGAGCGTTTTTAGGACATAGTTTCAATAAATGCACAGGGCCAACAAGAATAATAATAATAATAATAATAATAATAATAATAATAATAATAATAATAATAATAATAATAATAATAATAATAATAATAACTGACCTGCCAGGTGCAGCGGTCTGTTGGAGTGGATGTGTCCGGGACTGACGGGGCTTCCTGCGGAGCTCCTCTCCAGCAGCAGGCTGTGGTCTGCCCGGCACAGCAGCTCCTCTTCCCGGAGAGAAAACTCGTCTCCCGGCAGCAGTTGCCTGCTGCACACGGAGCACCGAAAACACTCGATGTGGTACACGTTATCCCGAGCTCTCATCACCAAATCGCTGCTGCTGAATCCCAGGTTGCATTTTGCGCATTTAATTCCAAACAGCCTGGCAAGAATAGATTCATTGAATAGCATTAAAAATCTGCGGGAAATGTAAATAACAACACACACACACACACACACAAACTTTGGGGTGTTCAGTCAAAGATGTAAGTTTTAGCTCTTTTAAGCGTTTAAGGCATCATATCATATATTTTCATTGATAACATGTTAAAGCAGTGTGTAGGCCTAGATATGTTTTTCGTTAGTGCAAAATTTTATAATAAATTGCGCATTTAGGATGTATGTTACAGAGGTTTTCTTGTGATTTAGATTTTATTTTGTGTCCACAGTTCACTCACTTTTTTCATAATAGAAATTGTAATCAATAGCCTAAATACATCCAACATTAAATTTATACCGACTAATATCACTCGATAATTAGGGGATTTTTTTTAATCCTACCTTACATAATCTCTTTTGCAGTAGGTTTTGCCGTCCCGGACGAAACAAGTACAGGTCTCATCCAAGTACTGGCTGCACTCCGCACACTTTAGACAGGCTGCGTGCCACTCCAGATCGGGAGAGACTCTCAGTATGTACTGGTCATGGATCTGACTTCCACATCCTACACACATCGCGAATCCTGGCTTCTCTGCAAAGAGTCCACAGACTGAAAATGCATCCGAAAGAAACACGACAAACAGCTGCACCATTTATTTCTATAATGTTTCACTGTGAGGGGGGGTTTTAAAGTAACTTCTCTGTTTTGCAGACTTGACAACACTTGCTGTTATGTAACAGCTGGGGACTTTAGCCAGTACTCAAAAAGCAAAATACGGAATCGTTTCGTTTATCACAATCTCACCTGAAACACACAGCCACACAAATTACTTTAGTATTACTGAGAAAATAAGTGAAATAATCGGCGCACTGCCCAATATATCATGTAGCCACAGCGACGAAAACAAAATCTGCCACTTAAAACTTGACCGAACAGCTTGGCTTACTTACTTTTGGAATGATCCCCCATATCACCCAAGAAAGAAGAGCTGAAAATAATATCCACCATACAGGACGGGTAGAGGGGATTGTAGACGAGGAAAAGATGTAAGAAGATGAACTGCCCCTTCGCCTGCCTCCCTGATAACTTGTGTCTCTCCGGACTGGAGGGGGGCCGAAGAGGCTGCAGGGTCCCACGCGCTGTTCTTCTGACGTCATTACGTCAACATCGGACTCTCCAATCGCTCCACCGCACCTCTCCTCCATTCTGGCAAATAATAAATAAATCTCGTTGATGTGTATGACTGACAAAAGCGTCGGAGTAAAGATGTTCATATTTTGTTTGTTTTTTAACAAAGATAAAATAAAACCGTATAAAGGCAACGAATCATTTTGACTCGTGTTGGTAAGAAAAATATGTTCATTATCAAAATCCTGTTGAATCATTTACCATTAAAATAAATAAAAAAACATCTAAATGATCCTTATGTTTTTACTAAAACTACTCTTAAGATTAAAATCCTTCTTTACTCAATGAAATGAGCCTGATTATTAAAGATGATATTATTTAGAGCACCTTGGGAATTACTCGTCAGTGTTCAGCTCGGTTCAGCTGTACTGCATAGATTCAAGAGGTGCAGCATTTCCATATTGCTTCCAATGAATTATTGATTAATCAAATAAACTATCTTAAATATCAGATAGAGCAAACTAAATCTGCCATGGCAAAATATGTTGCTGCTTTCTTCCATATCACATTTGCAAGCCTGGAAGAAAAGTCCGTGCATATTACCGCCCATATCTTCTTTTAAGTGTCTTTGAACCCAAAATAAGACATTAGTTCAGTTATAAGTACTTTTATAAATAAATTCAGTGTTTCTGAGCACAGTCAAAGTCTTCTGCTCTGTTCGGTCTGCTCATCTATGAGAACAAGGCCACCTACTGGAGGAAAACCAGAACTGCGTGTTAAAGGGCAGAATTGAGCGTGGGGCTGAGCATAGCAATTAGGACTGGCATCAAATAAATCAGTTAGTCAATCTACAAGAAAACTAAAGCTAACTAAAGAGAACTACAGATCTATGAATTTCCACAGGTCTACTTTAATTAATCATACAATTAAAGTTTACTGGTCTTTGTGAGTAGATGGAAACAACTAATGAAAGCATTCTCAACAGTCCGAGATGTTGATTTTTACATGTAAGGTCACTTTTCCCAGTTTAATTATATTAAAAGGATCTCTGCATGGGAAAATGAAAATTGTCGGCTCAGCAATTGCATTCGGAACCATTGTGACAGTCATTTCCACACTCTGTCAGGGTCAAGTCCATATGCAAAAATTTGATAAGAAATAAATATTGAAATAATTGCAAAACACTCAATTTTTTCTCTCTCCCCTCTCTCTCTGTCTTTTTCTATATGTTCCATAGAATTAGTTAAACCAAACAATTAGAAGCTTTTTGTTCTCGATTTGGACGTCTGAGTTTCTCCTTAGGCAATAATAATCGTTGAATGTTATCTTGTGATGTTTCTGTTGATATTTTTGTTTCTCTTTGACAGTTTATTTTCAACTCTAGATATTTTTCTGCATCTTCCTCCTCTATATTCTCTCTTGTTTGCACGGGTTTAACAAGCACAACAACTGACAGAAGGGCTCCCAAATAAGTGTTGATAATATCCTTCAACTCTGGTTCATGCTAAGGGTAAAAAAATGTGTCCAAAGTTCTGTAAAGAGTTACAGCAGATTCTTTGAGATTTTAACTCATAAAAAGCAAATCAAATTGCACTGCTGCCAGTGGTGCCATCAGCGAGGTGGGAAGAGGGCTGCCATGCCTAATCACCAGAGTAATCCAGTTTTTACCACTCAAAATTACCAAAATTAGCAGAAGTAGCTGATTTATAAAGTGTAGCTTTGAGAAATACATGTAGGTTTTGATGGTGTTTAGTTTTCTAGAGAGAATTGAATTTTATTAAATGAAATCTACATTTATAAGCAAAAATGCTAATGGTAAAAAATTGTGATTTTTTACCATTAGCATACATATAATTATGTATGCTAATGGTCAATATCTCTCTGCTGTTCTGCTTTAGAAAAATGAAATCCACTTTCTTGAGTACGTTAAGTCACATGTAAGCCACTTCCTATTATACAGTCTATGTGCAATGCCTAATATTAAACATTGTATCTTTTACTTAATATCAACAAGAAACATGGTTAGCAGTTTAGCTCCAAACAGAATTTTTTTTTTTTTTAAAAAGCACTTTTTTCTTGTTTACTTTACTTTCGCTTTTATTTTTGCCTTAATATTCCAAGTAATAAGAATGCACACAAGGAATCATACAATAACGTCATATCTGGTAAACCCAGGCTCACTCTATAGCGTATTCTCTATTATAATATTATAATATTGATACATTTATATAGTGAAGTGCTTGGATAGACATGAAAGAGCCAGATGTCCAGATATATATTTTATTATGCATATTGGATTTTTCATCACAATGTTCTCGTGCATATAAAATGTCTTTCTTTTAGATCAGTGACTTAATTTTGTAACCTGTGATTGTTCAATAGAACTGTCAGCTTGCAGATCTAATGGTATTTCAATTGAATTAGGTTGCATTAGACTACATCATAGGTATTCCAATTCAACTCATATTGATCTTTATTTCTAGACTAGGCTTTAGTCTGTTTAGTATTAAAACAATATGTTGTGTGTGACTGATTCAATATGTCTGATTCACCAGCATCGGTCACTTTAGGTTGCATTAAATATAAAATATATTTCAGAAAGCAGTATGATATTAAAGCCACTGTTTTTACCATTTCAGAAGGGGTTTAAATAATAAAGAAAGTTGTTGCTGATGTTTTTGAAACCAGACAGAATGGTGTATGCTTTCACATGACCTTTTCGCCCAACCTTAAGTGGGCTCATTATAACCATTACTTTAACTTTCATGGGCTCAGTCATGGTCACTGAAGATCTTTGATGGCTTTGTAAGCCTAAAATGTTATGGTTCTCTTTACAGCCGAGAACTTCCTTTTTAATCCTCCCCCGAGTGTCTACTCACCTGGCTGTTGAACTATTTCAGATCTAATTGAGTTCAAATCTCAAGAAACGTTTGTCAGGGCCGTGTATCCTGATCAGGTTTGTGCTAGGCTAAAAGTTAAGTACTATAAATAAAATGAAGGAAATTTATGTCTCTGTCATTGCTACCTTTCCTCCTGAGGAAGAATTATAAAGCGATATCATGGAAATATATCATAATATTAATAAAGAATTGACAAGGCCTGGTCGATTCTGTAGAAACATCCATTACGTTTGGTGCTCTTAATCATTCAACTTTTTTTGGGCAGTGTTTTAGCCAGAATGTGTAGTCTAAAGAATAAAACTCTGAATAAAAAGTATCAGGTACCGTCACTGTGTGGCTAATACTGTGGGGTCAAGGGTTGCGTGTGTTTTATTTATATATTCAGTCTGCAGTGTCAGGAAATATCACACACAGCAACATTGTTTGTGACCTGTTACTGACTTGATCTGGCCCAGCCAACCTAGTTGTCACTCTGGAATAAAAGCCTCCCAGAAGAATCTCTAATCACTGTTTGATGGGGCCCATTAACCTCATGAAATATATATGTGTGACTGAACTCATCCACTTAAACTTTGGCAAGAGCCAAATGTTCTTGTTTGGAATTCAGTTGGGCATTCCCGCTCCGCATTACTGAACTTTTCACAGTGACTCGTTTGCTCTTGAATGTTTTGGGTTCGATGGCACTTTGCCTCCATTGTCAGACCTATAAGTTATTTACAACGCCCATCCGTTCAAACCCTCCACAAGCTGGATTCAGTTGACATTGTGCCAGTTTGTATATCTCTGCTGGAGCATCTTTTTTTCTTTCATATCGACACACATTGTTATAATTAAAAAGATATGTGTCATTTTTCCAAAAGCATTTTTCATTTTGGACATGTTGGACTTGTTCATGAAAAGTTAGAACAACTGAGAACATGTTTTTTTGTTTATTCATCATGTCTGTCGTATTTGCCAGGCCACAGTGTGTACATGTGTGATTTGCTCATGAATTGTCTGTCATTGCTGGTTTAAATGAAGCTTGGTATGTATTCAAAAAGTAAATGAAGTTTTAATATATACAGTCTCAGAGGGGAAAAAATCTCACACCTCAAGTCAGTTTACATTTATATTTTCACATTAATTAAGGGGCTGAACAGCAGAGATAACATCATACTACTGTGTGACCTGGTGAATGAACTGAATTTTGGATGTTATGCTAATTTTTTGTGTATGCAAATGTGAGGTTTTGTGATGTGTGTGCATTCCTTTGTGTATGGCTGTGTGTGTCTTTTTCGCTGCATGTGTGTTGTGACATAACTGCTGTCTTTCTCCCCTGTGATGTGCAGATTTGCCATAAGCCGAAAATTGTAATGGACACACTGTTTATCTGTCTCAAACCAATGACTCAATGCATTTTTTTATGCAGTGTCATTTTAATTTTTTTTTTATAAAAACCAAACACAAAAATCATGAACTGGAATATTTTTAATAATCACTTAAAATTCACTTTTAATTGAAGATTACTTTTATCTGATTTAAATACACCCGTTTATTCAAATAAAAATAAACATAACTGATACATAATAACCAAGACTTCTACTATTAGTGTAACACATTTTACCCCTGCATAAGATTTTTTGTTTTGACATGCTCATTTAAATATTTCCGCTAAAAAAAAATTCATTCAAACATCCAGATTCTAAGATCTGATCAAAATCTTCTGAAGTCACTGTAATTATTTCAATACATAACATTGTTTTATTGTTGTGTGTTTTTCAGTGTTATATGTCCTCAAAAATGCCTGTGCTAGAAAAAAAAAAGAGCACAAAAACACTTCCTTTATGCAAGTGAGGTCGTTCTGAGAGGGTAACCATGTTGCAGATTTATAATTCATCATTCTTCAGAGTTAATGCAGTATTCACGTGATAATTAGTATTAATTTTTGATTGGTGCCTCAGGGCAGCTCTGCATTGTTGGACTGAAAAACCTGCACCATTATTACCTTATTAGTGTAACTGTCAGCCGCCTGTTTTATTTTACAAATGCACATCTTGTATTTTTCTTATCAGCTGCTCTCATCAGCACAGAGCAGGCATCTTGTTATCGCTTATCAGTGACTTTACCAACAGGATGTCACTTAAATGAGCAAAGAAATATCTTTGTTCGGACCAGTCAAAACAAGACCATCAGTTAGTGTGAGGGCCTCACCACAATGAATCATATCATGTATATACTTCTAATGTTCAGTTTTATGTTTATGTTTTACTATTAACAAATTCATTTTACTAATTGTTTATTGATTAAGTAATTTTGTTAAGTTTACTGTAGCATTGTATCTGCATTTTGTCTAGTTTTAGTACAGATGGATTCATAAGGTTTTTGGACAATAAAATGTTTTTTATTTTTTGCCTCTGTACACCATCACAATAGATTTTAGATCGATGTGCAACTGAAATGCAGTCTTTCAGCTTTAATTTGAGGTTTTTTGGCTCTTAATTTGGTCTTCAGTAACTGAAAAGGATGAAACACATTCTTTGTTGGGGCTGAAATCAGGTGGCCAATTTAGACTGTGACCATTTGCAGCATCTAATCGAATCTGAGTGCTGTACTCTTCAGAATAAATGGTACTTCTATCATTATCACTTCTATCAGTAGTCACATCATCTTTTTAACAATACTGGCGTGGTTCCACTACATCCTGATGCCTCCACCATGTTCTGATCACAAGCTGTTTCTCTCTTTCTCCATACTTTTCTCTTGTTGTAAACACTTAGTATGTTTTAATTTGTAAAGTGCTGTCTTGATTGTAGACTTTGACCATGATATACCTGCTGCCTGACTGTGTGTTTGACTTGGTTAGATGTTGTGAACTTGTTGTTCTTCACTATGTTTAGTTGTCTGGTTTTTTGGTGTAGCTGAGCTGGCCGGCACATTCGTTCTTTTTAAGAATGTTGATTCATTTTCTTTTTTTATTTCTCTGATGGGTTTATTTTGGTCTTTGGCTCTCATATTGAGAGTTCCAGTGAAAAGCAGCCACACTTGGAATCAACGTCACATCTTCTATCTGCTTCTATTGACATGAAAAAACAAGTTAACAGCTGGCTATAAAGCTGAAATTCTGCACTCTTAAATTTACAAAAATTGGGAAATTGTCCAAAAATTTATGGACCTAACTGAAATGAGTTTTGGAGTGGTGGCAGAAAGTAAGTCCTTTTTATTGTGATCTCCATGTGTTTATTTTTTACCACACTCACACTGTGATGGGGGCTTTTAAATAGACATTTTTCTATTTTTTTTCCTAACAAAAAAAAGAGAGTCTGCTTACAGACCAGCTGATAATCTTAGCTGTGTCAGGATTTCCCGGTTTTGTAAAGCACTCATGTCCTTACACCTGAGGGGAGCTTTTCTGTGTGAAGGAAGAGGTTTCAGCATCACTTTGGGGTATTTTATTAACAGGACAGCAGGTGCAAGATTCCCTGACCTGCTGCCTCCACCAGCTGTGTGAGTGTGTGTGTGTGTGTGCACATGGTGTGTGTGGGAGAGTGCATGTATGTTTATGAGCATGGCGAAACTAAATGGCAGACAGCCAGAGCTCTGGGAAAACTGACTGACCTGGCAAAACTACTGGTGACTCTGGTGAACCAAAAACCTGCCGACTGCTGCCTCAGTCATTTTTTCTCCTGAAAAAGCTGTTTGTTTCCAGTTGGATACTGAAGGCAAAGGGTTTGCTTTTCTTGGGGCTTTTTTTTGTTTGTTTTTTTCTCAAGTGAAAAAAGGCCCTCTAGATTGACAGCGCCTTTCATACTGTATTATCCGGCCTGGCTTTTAACTCCAGGAGAACTGTGTTCACAAATTGATGCTCTGCTCCTCTGGGGCTGTAGCTGAAACATTAAATTGTACTAAAATATTCATATGTGAGTGCATTTAGCTGAGAGCAATTGATGTGCGACTCCCCAGAGGCCAGATGGAAATGCTGCAGGGCCCCAGCACGCGCTGGCAGACACCCTGAGCTCTAGTCGGGACAGTGATTGTGATTTAGCTGAGGCTACAAAGTAAGGCCAAATTAAAGGCTACTGAAGTCAGGATGTCAGTGACTGCACTAGTGTCCAGAGATACAGCAAAATATCGAATCACTCATGCGCAGTTGAAAAATTAAAGACTATCTAGACTTTTAAGGCAAGAAAAATCATTAAGAAAACAACTGAATGATTTATTGGTGAATTACTTTTCTACTCATTCTGAACAAATAAGTAATTAGTACAAAAATGAAAGATCGGGTCAATCTGATAGAAACCCTGCTTCTTGTTCTGAAACATTTTAAGGAGAGAATAGAATTTATTTTTATTTTTTGAATTTTTAGTTGACCTTCTGTACACTGAGTGTAATTTGCATGTTATTTTAACCCATATTTGTACCTACAGTATTATTATTACATATTCATATTGTAGGAAACACAGTATAGGCTTTGCAGTTGACAAAACTTGTGTTTTTTATTCATTTTATAAAGTTTGCAGTTTGCAGTTAACATTTTCACTGAGTGTGCTCACATCTCCTAAAACCATGTGTGTAAATGTGTGTTTAGACTGATTGTGCATTTGTTGCAAAAGTAGAATGCTGAATATGTAAATGTACTTCAACAGGATTTTTAAAAAATATGTTAACTGTAGAAAAACCATTTCCCAAAAGTTTTCCTTTAAAAAATGTTTGTTAATTTATTCTTTATGTATCCAGTCAAGCATAGCTGTCTTCTTACATGCTGGATTGCTGAATACATTTAGATGTTCAGTATTTTATTGAGGTTCTTGGAGCACAAGCTGATGTTCCTTATCCCAAAGGGCTAAGTGAGTAGCGCCCTTGTGATTTTCACATGATAGTGTACAACTTCTTTTGATTACGTTAACATATGAAGGAGCAATGCACAATATTTTGTTGTTTTGTTGGGGTTTTTTTTTTTTTTTTGAAAATAAGTGAAAAAAAAGCCAAAGAATTTTAATAATTTTACAAAATTTGTAAAGTTTACAAAAAAATTACAAAAACTTTGCAAAATCAGACTCAGGCAAACGTAGTTTCTGACTTTATTTATCTTCATACTTTACTACAAACAGGTTTAATAATTGATATTATTCCTCCAGAGAACTGAAGTGATTGAGCTTAGTCACTCACAGGGTCTTGTTTCGAGTTCTCTTTTTTTCTGCTGTTGACCCACTTTTACCCAAAGAAGCAAAGGAAGAATCTGAGGGGAGGGTACCACAAGAAACTGTTTTATGTAAATGCAGAGAAAAAAAATCTTCTGTAGCCATGACAACAGTCTCCCGAGTGGATTTTTTCCACCAGGCAAACCTCTGGATCCTGTGCACTTAAGAAGTATGTTTCAAAAAGAAAACCTGAGAAGCTTTTTAAAGAATGATTTATAATTTATTTGTATTTTTCTCCTACATCAGAGCCTCTTGAAGGAGTGTCCTGTGTGAGATGTGTTCTCAATCTGTCAGGCCACAGCAGCTGTGTTCCCCACATCTATTTGTTCTCAATGAGCTTTACTCTATTTAATATATACCCAGCTGTTCTGTGTCACAGGACCGTATTCAAAATCTCTTACATGCACTTTATAAAAAGTCACATTGACAAGCAAGAGCTCTTTGGAGTTGCATCAGTAAGGTCCCTCGAAAGAACACTTTTTTTTTCCTGTATACCTGTTGGTTTTAATGGTGTAAACATTCTTCATATTCCAGTTCATTTTACATCACAGTCAGTGCTCCAGTGGTGCACATCTTCTAAATGGCAGACTAACGCTTTTTAAACATAACTGCAATTAATTTGAGCCTTTATAAGAAGTCATGAAATGTAACCTATTTTTAACTTTTTTGTTATAAAGCTGGCAGCACACGGCAGGATTCCCTGCTCTTGCATCACCACCAACAAACCCCGTTTTAGTCAAGTGCACTGTTAGATGCTGGTAACTAGGGTGTCAAAAAAAGTAAGAAGGCAGAAGTAAAAAAAAGAAAAAAGAAATGTGTCTGTAGAGAAATACTGTACAAATTATGAATAAAGATCAATGACAAGATTCTCCAGAAGTGAAGCCAAAAATTTCAGACATCCCTGTGGCTCAGTGTAAACCTATATCCTTATTTAATACTATGAAGTTTGATTTGTTTTTAAGTAAGCTAAGCTTGAATGATAACTTTATTAGTACGCTAAAGTTTAGCCATAGATAAGAACACAACCAGTCCAGATTATTTTAGATTTCATGTGAACTACCAGTTATTAGTTATTATTATTATTACTTATCTCAAAAGATTTATTTTAACCCAAATTTTACAGTGAACATAGAGCAAGCATACCTCAAGAATCCGCAACAGTCCAGAATAAGATTCAGCCCAATTTCCATCATATTTTGGATTTACTTTGCTTCGCTGTCCTTCTGAAGTCATAAACACTGACATTATTGACCTTTAAAATGAATACAAATACCTTGATAACTAACAGTTGCTTTAAAACTTTAAGCAACTGTGTTGCCTAGCAAATATCTAATACGGAGTCAGTTTTTGTCTAAAGACTCTAGTAACTCTTTAAGGTCTTTACCTGTTAAAAGTTAAGCAGGATGTTCACAATGTCTATAATACATGCCTAAATGAACTGAGCTGCTCCCATGTGATTGGCTGATGTGATCATGCACTTCATACTCTGATCATGGTAGAACCAGGATGACAAAGACACCTTAAGTTAGACATTATTAAAAAAGATATATTCTGCTACAAAGTACGCTCTTTTTGTTGTATAGCAGCTTTCTTTTAGCTAAAGATACATTAGCTAATAAAATAGTAATAAAGCTGTTTTTTGATTTTCTAAAACAAATAGCTTATCTTTTCCACAATGACTTTCAAACTTTCAGAGGTGGGGTCCTCTTGATCTCAAGGGTCCACAGATAATTCCATTAATACACACGAAAATCTGCAGTGACTGTTCAAAGTTCTTCGTCTATCATTTACAGAATTTGTTTAGTTATTAGTTTAGTTTATATTTTAGTAATAGGAGCCTTAATGTTACTATAGATTAGGAACTTGCATATTAAAGGAAAGAAGAAACACAGATATATGCTCCTTAGTCTTACAGTACCAAAGGGCTCGATAATGCAAATCTAATCCATTGGTTTTCCTTTGTTAACGAGAATGAAAACAATGATCATGTAATGTTAATGTAGCTAAAGGGACTCCCTCTGTGCCATTATTAAAACATTTCAATTATTAAGTGTCTAATGGTCACTGTAAATGTACCTCCTGTGAGTGTGACAAGACCTACCCAGTGGTTTCATTGGAGAGATCCCAAAAGCAATTTACTTCTTAGGATGTCTTCTGAAAGTGATGGGACACTTACAGACAGTCTAATTAACTAGGTAAATGTACTTTCTCACGGATGCCTATACTAGTACTTTAGTTTCATCACTGGACAGTGCTGTTCAGGGTTGAGTTGGAAATTGAACCATATGAGTTATCGCTTCTTTTACATGGCTGGTTGAGCTGGAAGGAGTTTAGGTTAGAGGCAGAGTACCTCCACTTGAGACATTAACACAAAGGCAGCTGTATCAGATAGAGGCCAAACCAGGGTTTGGCACCCATATTCAACTGGATTCCTTTGTGTGTGTCAGGAGCCAAGCGGATCATTGTTTATTTACTTGTTCCCCGGCATGCGATAGGCATTGTTGTTTTTGTGAAGTAGACTGATGTGATGAGTCTGGTAATGTCTAATAAGTTGCAGATTCAGGTTATCACATTACATGTCAGCTGTTTAAAAAAAAACACAGTTGGCTGCTGAAGCTTTTTTTTTTCCAGACATTTTTTTCTTACTAAGCTCAATTCATGCCATTTTTTTCTCAAGTGACAATGCTTGAATTGTGCAGCTCTGTATTGTTTATTGTTTAGGTACAATGTATCCATGATTATTTAATGTGTGAGTCTTATTTAAGAAATTGAAACAGTTATGGCTACATGGAGCAACTATTGCAAAATAGCTTTTTTTAAATATATATATGAACTTAAGAAATGTATAAAGTAACTTCTTTGTTACTTATAGTTACAGTTATAGTTACTTATAGCTACATATAGCTTTCAAATAGTTCGATAGTTTATCTTCTGAATTAATGATTCCAGCTTTAAGACAATAAAGTTATTCTATTTATTTCTAAATTTCACATTTTGAATGCGCCCTACTCACTACATCGACACTTATTTGGTCTAAGATGAACACTTTTCTACCATCTATGTCCATAAGACTGGTCTGTGGTTTTGTTACTCTGTATTCTTTGCTCTTCAAAAAGAGAGAAAGATCGAGATTTCTTAGAAATTAAAACTGATATTAACCTTATTATCTTATTATTGTAATAATATATTGTAATGTGTAATAGATAGATACGGTCTCATTTATGAATTAATTAAAAAAGAATAGTAATACCAATCCTCAAAGTCCGTTTTGCAAATTAAATACTGAACTCTGAAAACTTGTGTCGATAGTGTAACTACAACCATAATCGTTATTAACAATTAAAACATTCTCTGGATACTTGTAAACATTTGACAAGCAACAAAATGTAACAGCAGTTTATCTTCTGAATTAATGATACGGGAGGGTAATTAGGGGGGATGTCTCCTCTCACGACACACTTACAGTGACTTCACCAATTAGTGGTTGTTGTGACAGGTCCAATGTTAATAACCTTAAATAATTAAAATTTTTCAAAATCATATGCAAATAAGAAGATGACGCTAATGAAACAACGTGACAGTGGCGTGTGCAGCAAGAAGCGTGTGAAAAGAACATCTTTGATAAGAGTAATCACACGGTTCAATTATGTTTTATCCTGGTGAAGTATCTTTGGTACACCTTTAAATCATTTAACATCATAAATTCACAAGAGTCAGTGATCTAAGAGCAGTTAAAGAAATACTATCTTTTATTTTTTGCTATTTTCATTCAATTGACAACACCTTCATTTGGCAATGACTTCCTCCATATGAAGTTTACAAAAGTGTCTGTAAACATTAAAGTGCAAAGAATTTGCTCACCGTTTATGGCACATTTCTTTTAAAGGTTCATGCTACAAGCACTCCAGTCTAGTTCCATGTGAAGAGCCCAGTCAGTTACCGTTTCATTTCAACCACACAAATATACCCTACTAACAACTTCTGAAAACAAAACTGCTATTTAATAAATTTTGATGATGGTCCATGGTCTTTAAATCAAACAGGTGACAAAAAGGCAAAGGTAGAAAATTGGCTTTTCAATAGTTTAGCCAGTCTTACAGTATTTACCCTGTGGCTGTTTAAACAAAGAACAGCATAATTAATGTTTAAACTTGAAAATAAAACTGAAAAGAAACAGAACAACAACAAAAAGCAATAGAAAACACTCCTTTTACTGCTTGAAATTCTCAAGAGCAGTGTCTAAGATGGCAACACTGCTCAGCATTTATGTTTTTGTTCAGTATAGGCTTGAATGGCCCTTTGCTGGTTTTAATTCACGTAAAGTTCAGTGCATTTAGGACCTATTCAAAGTGAGAATTCCTGATGAAGAATGTGTCCAAAAACACATGCCCCTTTGATAGGGTGGTATTGTCTTTGTTGTGCTATATCTGGGGTTTTTTGGATTTCAAAAATCTATTAAGGAGAAACAGGGGAGGTTAGACAGGATGCCAAAGGGCCTAAAAATGATCATTTTTAATTTCTACTAATGACAGCTGAAAACAACAACTCAAGGAGCATCGCTGTTAGCTAGAAGCTAAGGCTTGAGCTTGCTCTGAATTGGCTAAGTCTCGATTTACTCAGTAACAGATGAATCCAATTTTCAAATCTTGTGTGGTCCCTCTCATGAGGTTTGATCTGTCACAAAAGTTCAGATATATGCCAAATGGGATGGCAGTAAAAAATAAAAAGAGTAAAAGCTTCTGTTCCTGTGTAAATAACGCTTGCTTATGTATCAGACATATGCCCTAGAGGTGAGTCAGCTGGTCCCAGTAGCCGGTACTTCTCCTCCAGTGACGGCTCAGTGCTGCTGCCCTGCAGGTGGATCAGTGGCTTGGTCTGCAACAGCACACAACCCCTTCCCCGGCCCCGTCTCTCCTCTTGGTTCCTGCGATTGAAAATGTTTATTCTGTTGTCCAGTTCGGGGCTGGCATTTTCTGAGCCAGTTGGACTGGGAAGCTTAAGGTTGACAGGGTCTACTACTAGGCCCTTTTGAGCAAGGCAGGAGTCCTCAGAGAGGGAGGAGAGTAGCTCCTGCACCACCATGCTGGGGTCCTTGCAGGGGTCCTGGCCTGAGAAGGAAGGGGGGCAGCAGCGATGGGAGCTGTAGCTCAGACTGAAGTCCTGAGCTGCGCTGCTGCTGCAGTCTGTCATTGATGAACCCGGAGTATGGCTACTCAGGCTGTGGGGGCGGGCTGTGAGGCTGCCACTGGACCGTGATATGCTGGTGGAGGCATCACTTACAGCGCTGCCCACCCGCTCCATAGCAAGCATAGGATTTGACTGGATGACGTTTGTACTGGTGGGTAGGTGAACGTCAATGGCTGCTGTTGTGATGACCCGCGCACCTAAGCCAGAAGCCCCAGCATCTTGACAGACACGTGTTTAGAAAAAGTATATGCAGATAAAGACATCCATACAAATATGGCTTTTTTTATTTGCTACTGTCACTTACCGCTGCTTGCTTCACTGTAATATTGGCTGATGTAGTTGTTCATGTCATCACGTACAACTGGATCTGAGTTAAAAATAGAGAATAAAACAATGACAGTTATTTTTGTTTCAGCTGATTTCTAAATTAAAATACTGAAACATGCATGAATATTTTTTTCAGAATCAATTTTTCTGGTTGCATTCTTACTTCCACTCATCCGTACTTTTTAACCATCCTCTTTATTTGTTTCTTTGGCTTGCTGTGCAACAGGAGATTCGTGGATGGTTAACTATGTGATGCTGTCATATCCCTATGGAAAAACATTTCCGAGAAATGTTTCCAACACCTTATTAAATCTATGTCACAAACAGGCGAATGAAATGCCAGTGAATGTATATCACAACTACAGCATGTGCATGTGTGTCTGCAAACCTCTGCATAGCACTAAACCAACCAATTGGATGCTGGGGCATGGACACGTCCAGTATATGTTAGGGCAAGTATATATAATCTATTTGCTAAAAGATGCCAGGCCCAGTTTTTCTTGCCTGTCATACAGTGTTTTGTATCCTCTCATGTATAGTTGACATGATAACTAAACAAACTAAACAAATCTAATTACTGTTGTTACTAACAGTACTGTAAACACTTTTTAACTATTATGAATATAAAATGGAATCAAAAGTATAATTATCTTACAGTAGTGTGAGATTAGGATTAAATATACTTTAACGGACACATCCTAATAATCATGTGTAAGTCACTGGGTTTGGATTACACACCTATTTGTCCAAACCTTGGTCCATGTCAATGTTCATAGTGCAAACTAGTCCAAATGGAAAATATCTTGTATGTTTACAACAGAATATTGACAGAGATGACTTCTGCCCCAGGCCACAGGTGCTTTATAGACAAGTGGCCTGGATCACGCACTGCTACATTTGTGCATTAGCCAAACCTTAGTGTACTAGGAATAAACTGGGACAGAGACAGGGTGGGGTTGGTTTCAGGGATTAGAGAAATGGGGGAGAGTGAGAGAGTCTAGGAGCTCTTTGTTCAGGCTCTGAGCCCTCCAGTCTAGCCTGCCTCAGTGTGCATGGTGAATAACTGTGATCTGCTGTGCTCTTCTGTTCGCTTGATTGGTCTTAAGCTCACTGTCCGCTGGCTGAGTGCGAACCCAGAGTACCCTGAGTGCTAGCCCCTGTCCCGCGGGACATGCTGCAGACTCTGATGGGTAATTTCATTTATTTTTCAGTCTAAAATATTAATCCCTGAGCCACCCCTGGAGAGGAAGCATTGCACTCACTAAAACAAGGCTGAGACAATCACTCCACAATTAATAACACATGAGTCTTAAGAAAAAAGAATGCGCAGTCCAGCATACATAAAGACTCTCCTCTTCTTTCTGTGACAGTCAAGTTACCAAGTCGTCATCTCTGTGGAAAAGGAGAGGTGACATGCCGAGGTTCTTTTAGTTCAAACTACAACTATAAAATTATTTTAGCACACCAAGCAATAAACCACAGGTGAAATAGTTGGGACAGATCCTGGGAAACAGAACAATTATGGAAACTAATGGTGACATATAAAAATTAAAGATAACTTTAGATTTGGAACATATGACTTTTGATTTTATAACACAATGTTTCTGAAGAGTTAGTGTCCAACACCTGTCTATAGAGACCTTTTAGCCAGGCTAACTAAAAGTGTCATTAGAGGGACAGCTTAGGTTGATTGCATTAAAGACAAAGTCAGAGAGGTAAGGCTAAATAAAGTGTATATAACAGACAAAGGACGGCGAAGATCAGTCGAAGACCACTGAGAAGATTCAAGGATGCAGTGACGGAGAACATCCAGAGGGTTGGTGTGACAGAAGAGGATGCTAGGGAAAGACTGAGATGGAAGCAGATGAGCTGCTCCAGTGACCCCAAAGCAGAACACCCGAAAGAAGTACAAGAAGAATTTAAAAGTGTCAGTCTGTCATCTGGACTCAACAACAGAATATCTGATATTTTGTGCATTTTTTGTGCTCAAAATTCTTTAGAGACATTAGTGGTCTCTCTATACACTGTACAATACTATATGGTGATCCCATGAGTTTTTATCTAATGTCATCACTGATATCAATTTGTTTGTAATGCTCGCCAGCCTCTTATTGTAACCTTATGGTAACCCTGGGAGGCAAAAACTGAATTGTAACGTTATAAGTTCTTGACTTAAGAAGAGTTGAGTAAAGGTTTTTCCAGCATGTGTGTCATTTTGTTCCCATTTCCACCCATTTTCAGTTTTTTTTTTGCAATACTCAACTCGACCACAAGATGCCCACCTATCCTATGATAGGAAAAAATATGCCTTCATGCATTTCATCCTGAAATTAAGGCAGGTCTTTATAAGGAAGGACATGTAGTGAATGAAACTGCATTAGACTTATTCTTTGAATGTTTGTCTTTCAGTCTCGGTTTGGTTAAGATTAGGTAACAAAATTGGGTTTGAAATAGAAAGACCTGTGCTCTTTTAGTGTAATATCTAACTTAAGCATTTCTTTTAATAGTCACAGTAGGGTTTTTTAAAAATGCTCACTACAATCAAGAATGTTGATCCACCTTTTGTTTTACTGTTTCTGTACTATTGCAGCATTCAGAGTACATGTAGGTGTCAAAATCATCACACTCCTGATATATAGCTTATTCTTGCCTTTTATGAGCGCTTGGAGGTTTAATGGCTCTCCATGTGGAGGGTGAGAAGCCAGCTGAAACATTGTGTGTAAAACAAATAAGCTTGAATTGAGTTCACCTGACTTGACTTGAGCTTTGTGGTCTAAGTGCTCATCCCAGTGACCATGTTTCTGTAAAAAGCCCCACTTGTTTCTGTGTGCCAGATTTCCCACTATGCCCTCGGGGTAATATTGTGGCCACCATGGAGCCTCTTGGTGCCCTATTGTGGTTTGCAGGTGAAGGGGAACAGATGTTGACAGGAGCCGACTCCCTACTAACAAGGCCCAATGCACAGAACACTCTGTACCTGAAACAGCCCAGTCAGTTTGGGATTGCTCCGCTGGCCTTGCCATGAGGGGGGCAGTAAGAGAGATAGTTGGGGCATGACAGAAGCCATGCAACCTGACGTAGTGTCAGTGAACATACTTGTTTTCTCCAGGATTCACCAGATGCTAAAAGCTTTTTTGCCCCCGCATTGATCCCAGAGCGCCTGCGGTCAGATGGGTATTGCATGTGAGCATGGAAGGGCTAAGAGCTTGGCCTCAAAGATGCTCCAGGGGTACTGCTCCAGATTAAGTGTACACTGCTCTGGCATTCAGTTCACCTGATGCTACCGTGTAACAGACTTTTTGTTCCACATAATTATGTACATACTTTATGTTGCACCTCTCTTCTGGTTTGTTACACTGTTTCCTCAAACAAAATTTGCACCTGGTAGGGTATATAACCAATCAATCCATTCATCCATCCATGCATGTCCAGTTCAGAGTCTAAGCATGGATGAGAATCAAGAACTGGTTTTTGTAGAGAACTGGTTCCCAGCAGTCCAATTCCTTGGAATCGTTAGTCTGCCTGCCTATTGATCCCACTTATCGGTTCTTGCATTCTCGCAACGATCAGCTGATTTCAGTTCGTAGTCAGAGATGAAAAATATTGGAGCAGTCTACAGCATGGAATGGACATTACTTTTAATTTTATTGCACAAAAGTATGAGAGAATGATGGTAAAGTGGAGACTGCTCCAGGACAAAAACAACTGCATCATACTGTTAACACAACTTCAGATCTTCACAAGCGCAGCGTGCTAACTCTAAGCTAGCCAAGAACCCAGAGTGATTTTAAAGCTTGGTGAGTGCTAAAGGTTTATATTGTTAATTGATAATTATAAGACAATGAGTTTCAGGTCATTTTACAGAATAAGATGAAAGTAACGTTAACGTAAGTCTTTCTCTTGGGTGTAATTAAGTAACATACTGCACAACTTTAAGAGGAGTGTTCTTTATAATATGCATAACAATTTTTTTTACTTTATTTTACTTTATTTTACTTTTTTCGAGTAATGACCCTCAAAACTGATCAAAACAAAGAGGGAAAATACCTCCAGCATGCACAAACATTTGACTACACAGCATGGAATGTTCACCAGTCTGTTGCAGGGCAGATGAAGATACAACCATTGACACTAGCATTCATACCTAAAGCCAATTTAGAAGTCCCAATTATCCTAATATACATATCTTTGGACTGTGGGAAGAAGCCAGAGCCATGCTGGCACGGGGAGAACAAGGTCCACACAAAAATTCACCAGCCAGCCTGTGATTTCAGATCTTTTTGCTATGAAGCAACAGTGCTAACCACTGTGCTATTTTTTGAAGTTACAGATTTTAGTCTTTGATTCAGTCATTTTCAGTTTTTTAATTCATCTTTTATAACCAATTCAAACACCCTTCAGTTGATATAAGCTCAGTTTTAAAAGCTATACTATACCTGAAGTGACATGTGGCTCCCTGGGGTTTCTCTGACCACCCTCATCGTCAGACTCCCCAGGAGGCAAACCTTCCACAACCTGAAAATTCCTGCCCTGTTTGTCCCAAACATGGTGGATCTGCATGGCTGCTTCACGCTCTGCTGCAAGGTCCAGGTCCTGCTGGGCCAGATGTGCCCTCAGTTGCCTGATCTCAAACTTAAGAATAAATATGAAGAGGAAAAACACAAATAAATATGGAAAGTCACAGGGGGTTGTAGAAAAGGGTGAGCAAGTAGTTTGAGAAAGTGCAGGAACGTGAAAATTGAAGCCCGATAAAAAATTTGGAGAACAGCAAAACGAGACAAAAACAAAATAGAAGAAAGGGAAGAGAGAGGACAGGGAAGGATGAGGTGGTGCAGGAATAAGAGAAAAAACAGGAAAAGAAAGCATGTTTCTGGAATACACAAAAGTAGAAACAAGCAAACATTTTTTATACAGATACTGTGAAATACTGTCTCCTTTTTTTTAAAGAACCAGAATTTGGTAACTGTCTTCATCATAATTGTGGGAGTGTCAGAGTGTGTTTCCATTTTCTTCCGCTGATCCGAATCAGGTAAGCAGGAAACATGTTTGTGATGTTTTGCTGCCCTCTTCTGGTGAGAGATCAACTTACAGTCGCTTATGTGACCAAGAACAACGTGTATCCTTAATCAGTCCTTTAGTGCAGTAAAGAGTTTAATAAGGACAGCTAGATCCATGGCGTCTAAAGTTAAAATAAATGTTCTTCATTGCAATACAATGCAGTATGACTACATGCGCTATTAGCCAACACAAATTATTGTGCCTGCATCCAAGGTGCTTTTAAAGCTCTATTCTTGTCAGTTAATGTCCTTCGAGTTTTACACAGGCACTACTACAGAAAATGAGACCATCAAAGTTTTGTACTGTAAAGTCGCCATTAGAAAACCTTTCCACATCAATTAAAAGTAAGTAATGCAAAGTAAATCTCAGATGTGTTGGTACTCACAGCCTGCTCCTGACAAATCTGAGTGAGACGCTCCAGCTGCTCCTCTCTCACAGCCTTGGTCTTCTCACACTGCTGGATCTCCAGTTCCATTTCAACTTTGACTTGTAACACATACGCTAAAATTGGAGAGAAGGGTGAGAACGAGAATGGGCTGAAAATATTTGTAATGTATAAAGAGGCATTAAGACTTACTAACAAAAGTGTCACAGGTAACAGAGCTGGTTCAGTTAGTTAAGGCAATTTACATCAAGCACATCAAGGTCAGAGGGCAGAGATATTTCTTGACCCTGTGTCATTTGTTCCTAAGAACTCTGTCATCACACACACAACCTTTATTAATGCAATTAGTAACACTATACTGAATACTAAAGAATGAAACTAGATGCAAAAGATTTTGATCTGACTTAATGAGTCATAAAGTGTAAGTACATTCTCAGCCTATATTCAGTGCAAACATGTCACTGGACCTTTACAAAAACAGCACCTTAAAGTGAAGACACAACTCCATTGTGGTCCTGGAAACCACTTTAGATGCAAGGGTCTTCAAAGAACACCAAAAAACACAGGTATTTTGGCCTGACATTCAGACACTTGTGGTTAATGTCTTGCATCAATCTACCCTTCTCCAACTTATCCTGAGCAGAACAGTGAGCAGTAATTAGAAAATGAATCAAGCGCACATATATTGTAAAAATGTCACAGACATGAATACTCAGTCTGTTTGCATGCTGATATCACTTAATGTGATAAAAACAGAAATGTGAAGCTTTAAGATTCTTTAAATAAATGCTGCTATTGTGGCATGTGTGGTATGTTTCAATGTTTTTCTGATAGAATTTTCTGAATGTGTACTTTTGCATGGCCAGCAGACGATCACCTTCTACTTCATCTTCATCTAATAAGAGTTTATTGCTGGAGTGTTGCTAGAATACTTTATTTGACCTTTAATAACTCTTGCTTTTCTGTCAGTCAGTAACAGCTCTTCCTATAATTTGTATTTTATTTATACATGACACACTTTGTGGAGTAGGACATGAAGGAACCTAAAAAAAGAATGGTGAGAATAATTGTGGACTGCTGCTGTCAACACAGTTGGAAGACAATCAGTCTTTTACACCTTTTTTTGTCACATTTGTAAGTCTGCCACATGATATCACACATGCTAATGCTGCGTATCCTGCAATGAGTGGCATAAACTTGTCAAATATAATCATTAATTCTATGGGTCCTAGTCACAAGGACACACTAGGATTTTTCTGAACATGCTGAGATGACAATGAAACTAGGCCTTTTGCTACAGAGAGTAGCTGAGCAAAGCACACAGCCATCGCCACATGCTCCTTGTATCTATTTATAGTAATGTTGCGCACGCGCACACACATCAAACAGGAGAAGACATTAGATGGGGTCAGTTCAGTCAGAAATCAAACCAGCATGAAAAGCTCAATCAGAGCTTCAATTATTTAGCTACACAATGCAATACATTTGTGTGGCACTGTGCATTTACAAGTTTAGCAGGGTTGGTTATGTGATTATAGTGTCTGTGCGTGCATGTGTGTGCCACAGCTGTGGTGACAGTTTCTGCCAGCACTTGCACAGCAGTGTAATTCACACCACAATTAATCCAACAACTTCTCAGAGTCCAGTGTTGGTGGTGGTTTGATTGCCCTGGCCTCTGTCCCAGTGTCCCAGGCACTGAACCTAAAGGCAGGCCAGTGCCTTGCATGGAATTGGTGAATGCATGAAAAATAAACACATTTTCTAGACTTTTCTAGACTGTATGTCAGGTTACATGATGTAGAATAAGTGCATTTTAACACAATCAGTGCATGAAAACATCCACAATCCTCACAGATTCCTTGCTGCACTTTCTCCACTCACATGTTTCACAGATCCCTTGTGTATTGAAGCCATAAAATCAACTCTCTCTCCAATCTGCTAAACCCAAAAGTTACATTTCTTTTTTTTAATTACATTTCATTATATATTATGTACACACTATATACATATGCTTTGCTCAAGGTGTTGCATAATAGCTTGTTGGATTTGTATTTTACAGACGTTTATCTGTACTACAAATTTTGGTATCAGAGGTCAATGCAGAAAATCAAAAACATCTTATTAGGCATTTATAATAAAGTATAGATAATTCATATTCAGTGATTTAGACCAACCTCTAGCTTACATTCAGCATGAAAAAATAGCAACTTAACCTTCCTGGTTCATTGTTAAGCAGTGTTCAAGCGCTGGTGAGTCAAACTGATAATGATGGAGATTTTTTTCTGTTTTTTGGTTGTTTTGTTTCTAGAGAACTAATTTCAAAGTTTGAGAGATTAACATTACCTGATGATCATGACAAATTGTGGTGAAATTCACTCTTGCACAAACTTTGCCACTTTATATCTCAAACTCTTTTTTCCAAAGATTTGATGACTGTCATGTGATAACTGAGCCAGTCCTTTAACTTTATATTTTTTGGGTTGTGTTCACTTTTTTTCCCTAGTAGTTTGAGGTGCGCCAGGAAAATCACATGTTCCCTCCCTAGAAATCACGTGAGCAGCTGCACGTTAATGTTAACAAAAAAAAAGAAATAGAATGTGTGGGTGTGTGTTTCCCTAAACTCTGTATTAAAGCTTTGTAGAAAACAACAGACACATATTTACATTAAAATACTGGACGTGGACGAACTGTACACTGAATTCCTATGTGCTCTGCATGCACCTCATCCTGTATGCATTCAGAGATCCGTCATGAGGGTGACCTCTGAGCGGATATCGAACCAGTCTATATTAGCATAGGAGAGAACAACCACTATATTCATTATGGCTTCTGTGAATCTACTTAGCTAGACGCTTGCAATCAATACAAGTTAGAGTAGCAGAGTGGAAGCAATTTACTCTAAGGAATGATCAATAGCTGTATTGTTCTGAATCACAAATAATTTGTATAATCATGGAAAGAATGGGGTCACTTAGCTGCATCTGTGTGACCCCTTTGAAAAAAAAAAAGAAGAAGACCACTGGCATGCTGTGTGAATTTTATGTGTCACTTTCAAATTTCTGGAAATTGAGTCTGGATTTTGATGGAAAAAGAGTTTTTGTCTGCCTTACCATCAATGATCCTCTTGACCCTCCAAATGCGTAGTGTGATGATGAGGCTGATGGCGTCCCAGGGGCTGCTGGGCCCATTGGCCACTGTGGATGCCACCATTGGGGCCAGGGACAGCACAATAACTGCACCATCAAACACCTTTTTGGGACAAAAGTAAATACAGAATTAAAACAAGTTCAGCGTACGAGCCATAACTCCATTCCGTTAACCCTCAACCCCTGACCCCAGTTCTATGGTCTTGATTTAGCGAGACTCAAATATAATATTTATATGTGGATTTTATTCATGGATGTATGTAGTTTTTTGCTTCAGAGGAATATTTTAACATTTTGGTAAAGTCCTTATTTACCTAATTGAATTCTATCTGAGGTTCAGTTGACATGAACAGATGCGATCACAAACAAAAATAAAAATACCATGCCTTAAAGCGACCTCTTACGACTCTCGACTACTTTTAGATCGCTCCCCGTAAGTCACTTCTAACTACTTTCAGTGCACTTGCATTTTCACCATGGACCTCAACAAACAAACAGAAAGGAAACTGTGGCTCCAACAAACTACCTTCAGTGTAATGTGGAAGCTGCAGATTTCAATGAAAAAAGTCCCAGAACAGCCAGAAATGTGCACTTCATTTTCTTCAAAATTAATGGAATTGTGCCCCATGAACTCCTCCTCCAGTGTCATACTGCCAGCATTAAGTTCAGTAAGATTGCAATAAAGGGCACCCAATTTTTTGGGACACACCAACATAATCATTGTATATCACCCACTTTATTCACTAAAACCAATTCCCTGTGACTCCTTTTTTTCCCAAAAATTTAAATTGAGTTAAAGGTTATCGATTTTAATGCAGGAATACCAGCAGCTGCAAACACACGACAGCAAATAACTGGAATAGGGCATCCAGTGAGAGATTAGTAATAGCAAAGGATGCTATATTTTGATCTGTCGCAAATGACGCATTGCTCCACAAGAAGATTGCATTAAAGAGAATAACCACACGCTATCAATTTTTCGTTTTTAATGTATTTAATTTAACGTTCTGATCATACTTCTCATCTGTCTACCAGAAACTGGCTGACACAGCTTAGCACTACTGGTGAAAACAGATAGCAGGCTGTGGCCCTGTCAAAAGGTTCAAAAGTTGTCACATAAGCATGAGTCAGTGCTGCTAACAACCTTTTTATATCTCATTTATTTTTGTATGGTTGGTATAGTTTTCTTACCTTGGGCACAACCAGCTATTTTCAAATGTTTCCAGTGTTTCTGTTAACCTCCAGCTAGTGAGTTTTTAGCATGTAGAAATGTCATGTTTACCTTGATGTTATTATTTATACAATCTTTCCATCAACCTTCATCAAGAAGGTCAATAAGAGTGTTTAAGTGGGAAAGGTCAGTATGGTCATACCATGCAAGAACCGGAGGCTAAATTAAAAATAATAAAAATAGAAAACGTTAAAAATAAATATTCAGATTAAACTGAATTAAACATAATATACTAAAATCTGACATGAAGATTTGTCGGTATAGCAGTACTAACCTCAACTTTGTTTTCTATGTAGTCCCAGATCCCAAGAACAACAATTCTGAAGACAGTCTGAGGCACACAGAGAGATAAAGGGATATTTTGAAATGAATAATTGAGGCAGCAAGCTGATAGATGTGAAAGACTCCTTTAAGTCATGTTTACATCCAAAAATTGCTAATTTTCTAATATATGGGAAAGAAAGTATTTTCTTCTTAATAGAAAAGTATCCAAAAATAAATATATAAATTACATTTACATTAAATATCTCAGTGGAGGTATTTAGTTACTGCACTTCTACATGATACCTTCCACTGATAATACTCTGTGGTAAATCTGTTATTGCATAATTATTTCTGTTGATGGAAATATGGCATGAAATTTGCGAAAACACATACACACATATCAAATTCTACTTATGCTCTGGAAAATGTGGCTAGCTGCAGTACACTGTTAACCAGGGACATTGATTTACACTCTAATTAGCTAGAGGTGGTCCTGCTAATCCATCATCTGGAGCACATGTTAGACAATAATGCTGGTATCAGGTGAGACGAGCAGCTGCTCCGCCCACATGTAAGAATTGTGTTTTCTGATTGGTGCAGGGGGACTGGCTGGTGCACCTCTTCTTCTGTGATGCCAGTGGGTGCCCTGTGTGCATGGATCACATCACTGTAACCCCATCCCCACTGCTCTGTAAGCTCAGCTTTAATTATTGCTCATGCTGGCTCACCGGTAATTAAAGTTTGGGTTAGGGCATTGGGGCTGAGGCTGTCAGGGTAATTGGTTTGCACTGGAGTGGAGGCCTCTAGGCCATATTCTCCTCTTTATGTTATTTTCATAATCACAAAGTAATGAAAAGACATTACTTTATCAAACAATGGCTTAAATTTAATTCTGATTCTGCTTCCAGGTAGCATTTTTAAGCTATAGCTTAATCAAGACTAGACAATATTGGAATATAAATGGTAGCAACTACCTACTCTAGTTCCCTTAGGTTTGAACCTGGTTTGCAGATATGGAGGTGTTACATAGTTTAGCTGGTTTAATTTAATTGCAAATGAACAAGAAAAGTGAGATCTTAGTGAATCTTTGCAATTTAAACGTTCTGTGATTATTACGTTGGCCCAAGAGCAAAGATTTCGGAAAGTAAAAGAGATTATGTTAATGATGGAACCAAAATGTGACGTAATTGAGAATAATATACAGATCTTACCTCTGAGAAGAAGAGTGACAGAATGATAAGGCTGATCCAGTGGATAATGCTGGCAAATTGGAACGCATTGGAAACTATTTAGAGAGGAAACAGAATAAATGTTTATTTGCACTGTCCTTAAGGTGCACAGTGTAAGAAAACTAATTGGTGTAATCATGTCCATCCATTAACTCACTGTGCTACCAGCATACCCACTTCCTATACTACTAATATGTTTCTGCACTCTCTTGCCCAATCCCATGTTATTGCCCATCTGCTATTTCTCTTGTGGGGCAGGTAGTGGACTTGAGAACTAGATTACAATAGATCTAAAGTGACTAGAGTCCTGCAGTCCCCACAGCGAGACTCGAGTATCAACAGAGCTGGACGCTGGCCAGTAATCGATGAGGATGGCTGCCTGCTGCCACTGACAAGAATCTTGGTTCATTATCACCTCTATCCATCACTCTCCATCATAACCATTTATTGTCCAGCTCCACAAGTTGTTTGTGTAGTAGGACTACACAAACAGCAAAAATGCGCACAAAATACAGTTAAATGTGGACATTATCACAAGAAGTTCAACAGAAAATTACTAATAGTTTCAATGGCACCTACAATAAATGTAATGGATCTTTACAGGGGTTATTTTTGTTGTTTTTGTTTGTTTTTTTTAAATAAATTACTATACATACTGAGGTGAAATAGTATAAGAGCCAGATTTCGGAGTTGCACGTATTGTGTAACTGTAAACTCTACAATATGTGACCATGACTGTAAACACAATCTAAGTCATATGCATTTATTTTAATGGAAAATTAGGTCTTTGTAAACAGCAGCATGTATTTTCATAATGGCATTATTGGAAGATATATTGAGAGGCTTTATTTGATCAAAAGCACAGATACAACAAGCGAAAGTTCAATATAAGTAAAAATATCAAGTATCTGGTACAGGTACTTATTCTGTAGAAAAATAACTCCTATTATAATATCATAGCTGTTTATAGTAATATGGAAGAAGCCCTTTTCTTTTGAAGCTCAGTAAAGTGAAGATAGTTTCAGCTTCTTTAAATGCATTATTTACATTACTTATACTTCTGCTTGACCTTAAAAGGGTTCCCTTTAAAGACATTTAGGCTGCAAAGCAGCGATGACTGCCCAGGTTGATGTATAGAGAAAGTCCAGTGTAAACAATAATGAAAAAAAATAATGGCACACCTTATATATTTCTGAAACTATATTTCCTTAATGTGATCCTAGCAGAAGGTAGGGCACAGTGCAGACACAGCATCAGTGTTTAATTCTTGAGGACACTAAACTGTTTAACTCCCCACTGCTCCAGTGGAGCTGCTACTATATGCCTCCCAAGTGTTTTATGAACGTCACACTGTGTATTAATGGATAAGAATATGCATGCTCAGCAGATTTTTCCTTACATAATAGTACCGGCTAAAACGGGACAAATAAAAGCACACTGTTTACATTGTAAGAGTTTGGTGTCTATGAGCAGCTCCAAAGACAGGAAAAGCACCACCAGGATAACGCAGGCCACCAGGATGCAATTGAAGCCAGCACTGAGCAGACAGACCTGCCACAGGGCCACTCGACGCCCACAGCACGGCTTCAGCCAGTTGGACCTAAAGGGACAAGGAAGGGGGGGATATTTTAATGCAACGTAAATTTCAACCAGCATTTACGATTTTAATTTAAATACCAAAGCAGAGTCAGAAGCTTGTAAAACCACAACCGAACCCTTAATAAAAACCACTGCCTTTTTTTTGGGTCTTTATCAACTTTATTGTTAGATTCAGTGAAGAAATGACAGGAAAGCGGGGTCAGAGAGAAAAGGGGGAAGACAAGAGGCAAAGGGCCACAGGTCGGTCTCGAACCCAGGCCCATGGGCACCCGCTCAATGCACTGAGCTAAACCAGGATCCAAAACCACTGACTTTTTGACTGTGTAGATTTATCCTTTTATCTACTTTAACTGTTTAATGTACACGGTAGAAATGAAAATTTAGGTTAAAAAAATAGCACAAAATAAAGTACTGATATGTGTACATATCATGTTTATATATACCATTTAGAATTGCATTTCTGACTGCAGAACTCTCTGTGACTGATTGCATGACCCCAGTAATTATATTTCAGTAGGTATATGAATATGAACAGCTGAACTCCCCGACATGGCCAAGAGAGGGTGGTAGTTTACACTTATGAAAGGTGATGTCTGTTTAAATCTGGCCAAAGTTTGGTAGTGATGGCCAAAGAAAAGTGTACTCAGAGGGAGCATTGACAGAGAAAAAGACAGTGAAGCTCTGTGAACTAGTGTTCTGACCATCAGCAGTGTGAGTGGAATACTGATGGCCTCTTTTTTATATGGGGATGAAGGGAGTCACTGTAGAGGATGCTGCTAAGAAGGAATGATTTCACATGTTTAGCTTGGGACATAAGTTAAATGTGGTGTGGAATGAAGGGAAAAAAATGTAATTAATTTTAATAACCCAGTGTCTGTGGCCTATTTCTTTGGCTACGGCATACAGGTTTAAATAAAACATCAATGTTACTGTATAGAAAATGATAGTCTGTCATATAATTTAAAAACAGACAGACTGGTTTATGTTTAAGATAAAATGACAGATTAACATTTCAATACATTTCAGACTAAGCTTTATTTTCACTGTAAGAAATCAGCATTTAGGCCACTAGTGTGTCTGGCGAGATAGCCTAATTCTATTTTGAAATAGTGGGATGGTCATACAGATCAGCTACTACAAGGGCTGACAGGAGCTGAGAGAAACAATGCCTTTCACCGGCTCTCCAGCTGGTATGGAAAGTTGGCACTGCCCACCACCTTTCCCTTCTCCCCATGCTCTGGCATAGAAGAGGCAGACATTGGCAGAGCATTTCCCTCCTCTGATCATGTCTTCATTCCTTGGCATGCCACTAATATGAGCTGCAACGGTGGCAAAATGGCTCCATTTTCACCATAGCTTCAAAATGAATTTGCTATATTCATCACAGAAGTCATATCTAAACTCTCCACGTTCCCTGTTTTAAAATGTTGGAGGAATTTCTGTCTATCCTTGAAATTACTTCTTTTAAATGCTGTGTTGGAAGGGATGATATTAATGAACTCTAGGAGTACTTGAAGCATAAAAGTCCATTTTTATCATCTACTACCAGAAATCTTTGAGGCAAGTATATAGTGTATACTATATACTCACTTCACACGTATTTTTGATTATCCGATCAAGTGCAAGTGTTGAAACAGAACCTGCAAAATTATTATTCACAGTAAAATCAAGAATATCCCTTAAGAAGGAAATCCTAACAAAAGCATTTTCAGAGGGCCCCTCTTTATAATTTCCTCCTGCAGTGGCACGTTTACGTAGCAATGAGGAAAATGTTTTTAGCAGCTGTCGAGCTGATCACTCCACCCCCCCACTGCTTTCTCACATAAAAGTATTCCTTACAGCCTGGCATGGGTAGAGCCACAAGTCTGTAAACAATGCACGGCTAATGTAATAAAGGCATAATCATGCTGATAGCAATCATCTTCTTGGCACTGGGTGGGGTGGCACAAGTGTGCAAGCTCCAGATGGTGTAAAATCTGCACCACCAGTCTTGCAGAGACTCTGTGGATGCCAGGTATGATGCCATTATGTGTATCAGCCTATATTCCAGAACACCTGGGCATCCTGCGATAAGAAAATATTGATGTATTTGTGATGCATATTTTTAATACATGTGCTTTCAGTTGTTTTGGAGTTAGTGTTAACACCTTCAAGGCCATAAAGTTTCTCAGAGTTAGAGAGCTCAAATCACAATGTGCAAAATAGGAAATTGACAAACTGATTAAGCTTTTGGAGATTTTGCATAAATATACATCATAATCTGACACGCTGAGCAAATTATCTAAAGAAAATTTTTGTGCAGTCTTGACCAAACTCAATCAGGGACCCACAGTTGATTTCACTTATCCTGTGTAACTGATTTGATCCTTGTTACTTACCATGGCTAAATATGCAGTTACGAGAGAAAGAAAGTTTTAACAAAATTCTGTGCAGACATGTGAACAGCCAAGTACATTTCATTATTCAATATCCTGTAGCACCACCGTTAGTTAGCAATCATTTTCTACATGAATTTATACATTTCTTACATTGTTATGGAGGAATTCCTGCTCGCTCTTCTTTACAACATTGCTTCAGTTCATTGAGGCTGGTGGACATTCATTTATGTACAGTTCTCTTAAGGCCCTATTACACCTATATCCATTCTGTTGTAGCTTTGCTGCTGTGTTTGGGATTATTGTCCTGTTACACGACCTAACTTTGGCCAACCTTCAACTGGTGGACAAATGGCCTCAAATTTCACATTACCACCCCTGCACCACCGTGCTTGACAGCTAGTATAAGGTGTATGAGCTGATATGCTGTGTTTGGTTTTTGCCAAACATGACACTGTGCCTTATATATATGAAATATTTTCACTTTGGTCTCATCTGTCCTGAGTAAGTTGTTCCAGAAGTCTTATTATTATATTATTATTATTTTTGTAGGGTCTACCTTACAGTATAAAGCGCCTTGAGGTGATGGTTGTTGTCATTTGGCGCTGTATAAATAAGAATTGAACTGAATAGAATACAAGAGAAGTGAATGTAATAGCAATTAAGTACACTACAATAAGAACAAAAAAGGCTTCCCAAAAAGTGTTAAACCTAAAGTAACATAATGAAACTGAGCTAGACGCTAAAAGAGAAAGCTGAGTTGACAGAACTGTTTTTTACTTGGTCTGTTTGCAGTTAAGACCAAAACAGACAAACAGAACTTGCTCTTGTAGCAAACAAATATTATCTCCAAAACACTGATCCTTGTGTGTTAGTTTCTTCCATGCAATGCAAGTTTTTCTTCTAGCAACCTGTGCACTGCTGCTCATGTTAGGTGTATACAATGCAAAGCAACTATTCTTTTAAAGTTTGAAGGTTGATCTTACTTTTCATCACTATATTTGTTAAAAAATGAAGAAAATATATATATAAAAAAAAACAAACACCCAGCACGCCCCTGCGGGCGGTTTATCCTTCAAGCTCGGGTCCTCTACCAGAGGCCTGGGAGCTTGAGGGTCCTGCGCAGTATCTTAGCTGTTCCCAGGACTGCGCTCTTCTGGACAGAGATCTCCGATGTTGTTCCCGGGATCTGCTGGAGCCACTCGCCTAGCTTGGGAGTCACCGCACCTAGTGCTCCGATTACCACGGGGACCACCGTTACCTTCACCCTCCACATCCTCTCGAGCTCTTCTCTGAGCCCTTGGTATTTCTCCAGCTTCTCGTGTTCCTTCTTCCTGATATTGCTGTCATTCGGAACCGCTACATCGATCACTACGGCCGTCTTCTTCTGTTTGTCTACCACCACTATGTCCGGTTGGTTAGCCACCACCATTTTGTCCGTCTGTATCTGGAAGTCCCACAGGATCTTAGCTCGGTCATTCTCCACCACCCTTGGGGGCATCTCCCATTTTGACCTCGGGACTTCCAGGTTATACTCAGCACAGATGTTCCTGTACACTATGCCGGCCACTTGGTTATGGCGTTCCATGTATGCCTTGCCTGCTAGCATCTTGCACCCTGCTGTTATGTGCTGGATTGTCTCTGGGGCATCTTTACACAGCCTGCACCTGGGGTCTTGTCTGGTGTGATAGACCCCAGCCTCTATGGATCTTGTGCTCAGAGCTTGTTCTTGTGCTGCCATGATTAGTGCCTCTGTGCTGTCTTTCAGTCCAGCTTTGTCCAGCCACTGGTAGGATTTCTGGATATCAGCCACCTCCTCTATCTGCCGGTGGTACATACCGTGCAGGGGCCTGTCCTTCCATGATGGTTCCTCGTCTCCCTCCTCTTTCTTGGGTTTCTGCTGCCTGAGGTATTCACTGAGCACTCGGTCAGTTGGGGCCATCTTCCCAATGTATTCTTGGATGTTCGTTGTCTCATCCTGGACTGTGGTGCTTGTTAGGTATTTTAGTACCATGGTAGCATTTACTGGATATTGTTTTATAGTGACATTATACAGGAAAACTCTGTCATTCAATAAGGCCCCTTTGTTTTAGTTATTTTTCTCTTTGACCCAAGAATTGATGTGTGAGAATCACAGGCTGGTACAAGGTTGAAATACCACAGAGATCACTCCCTCAGCTACATTAGTTTCTTAATCTTTTAGACGCCTGTTGAAGGCCAAATGGTTTGTTTCAGATTTCACTAATGAAAGAACTCTTCGTTTTGTGCCTTGAAAATATGTCGCTGAGATAATCACAATTGTAGCTGAACTAATAAACTACACAAAGGATGCTTCTTCACCCAAGGGCAGGAAGACGCTGCCTTATCTTGGTCTGTACTGGTTTAAACTGATAAATCTGCTGTCTCATGAATTTTACCCTCTATATAAACTGTTGTACTTGTGAATAAAGTTGAGTCAATTTGGGAAGACAATCTGAAGCAGTCTCTGTTTTCTTGTTCTCCCAAGCTGCTCCCGAGCTCGTACTAACACGCTGAATGGCATGCTTGAATATTGCTTGAGAATATATTTGACTGTGTTACAGACTAAGGGACATTCTCTGCTGATAGGTGAAGGTACATTCTCTGCTGATAGACGTCCACGCCTCGAAGGAAGTCGATCCACGGATTAGGCCTTGGAAACTGTTTCCTTCAGTGCTGACACTCACCAGTCCCCGGCCCCCTTCCTTCCGCTTAGCGTACAGCCTCAGGGTGCTGGACTTGGGGTGAAACCCTCCATGCATGGTAAGGAGCTTTCTTGTCTTTATGTCAGTGGCTTCTATCTCCTCCTTTGGCCAGCCTATTACCCCAGCAGGGTACCTGATCACGGGCAGGGTGTACGTGTTGATGGCCCGGATCTTGTTCTTACCATTCAGCTGACTCCTCAGGACTTGCCTGACCCTCTGCAGGTACTTGGTGGTTGCAGCTTTTCTAGCGGCCTCTTCATGGTTCCCATTCGCCTGCGGGATCCCCAAGTACTTGTAACTGTCCTCTATGTCTGCAATGTTGCCTTCTGGTAGTTCAATCCCCTCAGTTCTGACTACCTTCCCTCTCTTTGTTACCATCCGACTACACTTCTCCAGTCCGAACGACATTCCAATGTCATTGCTGTATAGCCTGGTAGTGTGGATCAGTGAATCGATGTCTCGTTCACACTTGGCATACAGCTTGATGTCATCCATGTACAGGAGGTGGCTGACAATTGCTCCGTTCCGTAGTCGGTATCCGTAGCCAGTCTTGTTAATGATCTCACTGAGGGGGTTCAGGCCTATGCAGAACAGTAGTGGGGACAGAGCATCTCCTTGGTAGATCCCGCACTTGATGGTGACTTGTGCTATGGGCTTGGAGTTGGCCTCTAGTGTTGTACGCCACATCCCCATTGAGTTCCTGATGAAGGCTCTTAGGGTCCCATTGATCTTGTACAATTCTAGGCATTCCAGTGTCCAGCTGTGGGGCATTGAGTCATAGGCCTTCTTGTAATCAATCCAGGCAGTGCACAGGTTGGTCAGTCTGGTCTTGCAGTCTCGGCTGATTGTTCTGTCTACCAGTAGCTGGTGTTTTGCGCCTCTGGTATTCTTGCCAATTCCTTTCTGTGTCCCGCTCATGTATTGACCCATGTGCCTGTTCATCTTAGCCGATATGATGCCTGACAGGAGCTTCCATGTAGTACTGAGGCAGGTTATTGGTCGGTAGTTGGAGGGGACCGGTCCCTTCTTGGGGTCCTTTTATTTATATATATATATATATATATATATATATATATATATATTTATTTATTTATTTATTTATTTTTTGTCTGACATAAAGACAAGAAAGCTCCTCACCATGCATGGAGGGTTTCACCCCAAGTCCAGCACCCTGAGGCTGTACGCTAAGCGGAAGGAAGGGGGCCGGGGACTGGTGAGTGTCAGCACCACAGTCCAGGATGAGACAACGAACATCCAAGAATACATTGGGAAGATGGCCCCAACTGACCGAGTGCTCAGTGAATACCTCAGGCAGCAGAAACCCAAGAAAGAGGAGGGAGACGAGGAACCATCATGGAAGGACAGGCCCCTGCACGGTATGTACCACCGGCAGATAGAGGAGGTGGCTGATATCCAGAAATCCTACCAGTGGCTGGACAAAGCTGGACTGAAAGACAGCACAGAGGCACTAATCATGGCAGCACAAGAACAAGCTCTGAGCACAAGATCCATAGAGGCTGGGGTCTATCACACCAGACAAGACCCCAGGTGCAGGCTGTGTAAAGATGCCCCAGAGACAATCCAGCACATAACAGCAGGGTGCAAGATGCTAGCAGGCAAGGCATACATGGAACGCCATAACCAAGTGGCCGGCATAGTGTACAGGAACATCTGTGCTGAGTATAACCTGGAAGTCCCGAGGTCAAAATGGGAGATGCCCCCAAGGGTGGTGGAGAATGACCGAGCTAAGATCCTGTGGGACTTCCAGATACAGACGGACAAAATGGTGGTGGCTAACCAACCGGACATAGTGGTGGTAGACAAACAGAAGAAGACGGCCGTAGTGATCGATGTAGCGGTTCCGAATGACAGCAATATCAGGAAGAAGGAACACGAGAAGCTGGAGAAATACCAAGGGCTCAGAGAAGAGCTCGAGAGGATGTGGAGGGTGAAGGTAACGGTGGTCCCCGTGGTAATCGGAGCACTAGGTGCGGTGACTCCCAAGCTAGGCGAGTGGCTCCAGCAGATCCCGGGAACAACATCGGAGATCTCTGTCCAGAAGAGCGCAGTCCTGGGAACAGCTAAGATACTGCGCAGGACCCTCAAGCTCCCAGGCCTCTGGTAGAGGACCCGAGCTTAAGGATAAACCGCCCGCAGGGGCGTGCTGGGTGTTTTATATATATATATATATATATATATATATATATATTAGGGGTGCAACGATATTCGTATCGATATTGAACCGTTCGATACAGTGCTTTCGGTTCGGTACGCATATGTATCGAACAATACAACATTTGTAATTTATTTTATCAACTTTCCTTCTGACGATGCTGTCTGTGTTGAGCGCTCAGTGAATCTGCGTTCGACTACTCCGCCTAGGCTGCACTGTCGAGCGCAGATCCACTGAGCGCTCAACACAGACAGCATAGTCAGGAGGAAGAGCGCAGGGCAAGCTAGCGAGACAGAAGTTAAGCTCTCCTTGCTAGATGGACCTCCCCCACCCTCATTCAGATCTGGCGTTTGGAATTATTTTGGTTTTCATGTGACGTATGACCCTGAAGGTAAGCGAGTCATGGACTAAAGTAAAACAGTATGTTGGATGTGCCATGCAATGCTTAATTACATTGGTGTGAACTAGTGTGTTAGCGCAGTTAGCTCGTTAACGTGTTGGCCGTCTAGCCCCATGCACGGGGCGATTGGCGGTAGCTCGTTAACGGAGATTTGCCGTGTTGTGGCGTTAAGGTCATTTCAACGAGATTAACCTGAAAGCACTAGTGGGAACACAACGAATATGACTGCACATTTACGCCGACATCATCCTAGTGCAAAGACAAAAACAACAAGCATGCTACTAACTTTACCCGAGTCATTTAGACAGCTGTTAGCACGTGATTCTCCTTATGCTGCTGAGAATATAGCCCAGAAGAAGCGGATAGTATAGCTTTTATTTTGGAAAGAGACATTTCTCTGTAATAAACTCTCTTTTCCAAAGATGAGTGATTCCTCAATCAAATACAGGGCTTGCAAAATCGCTAGCCCGACGTCCCGGAGCTAGCGATCTTTCCAGTCGGGCTACAAAAATCTATCTCTTCCCTGCCCGTCGGGCTATTGTAGGAAAAATATATGTCAATGCTTTTGCATTCTTTCAGAAATGTAGCTGGGTAATTATGTCATTGGCATCGGTGAGCCACTGTCAATATGTGACATATTGAAATCGCGTTTGAATTTGCGCTTGTTTTTTTGCTTTCACTTTGCAATGACAGCACTGATCTGTGAGTGATGATAATTTGTGCACCAATTCCTCTGACATCGTCTTATTAATCGTTAGCTTACTATGCAAACATGACAAGTGAAATCTTCCGCAGCAAGCTTAAACATGTGAGAGGTTGATCGCGCAGAGAATCGCTGAGCTTATGTGAGTCCGTGTGTAAAAGTAGCAGTATATATATTTTAGTTCTGCTGAGCCAAATAAGACAGGTCGAGGTGAAGAAGTGACAGCCAAAGAAAAGCTTACCACAAAACGGAGAAGTTATGACAAATGAGACTATAAGGCAAAAAGAAAGTGCAGCTTTATGGTTTCATGGACAAAAGAATTTCTGTGGCTGCAATATGACGAGCTAAATAACCAGGGGTGCACATAAGTGGTCCGCAGGTGCGCATTCGCTGTCAAAATAAAAAACGCGCACAAGGGTTAGGGTTAAATTTAAAAACTGTACTTTTGAGTTAAAATATATATTTATAATTTTAATAAATGACAAATTAAAAAGGCATGAACATTTTTTTGTATCGAAAAAATATCGAACCGTGACACCAAAGTATCGAACCGAACCGAACCGTGAATTTTGTGTATCGTTGCACCCCTAATATAAAAAAAAAAACACCCAGCACGCCCCTGCGGGCGGTTTATCCTTCAAGCTCGGGTCCTCTACCAGAGGCCTGGGAGCTTGAGGGTCCTGCGCAGTATCTTAGCTGTTCCCAGGACTGCGCTCTTCTGGACAGAGATCTCCGATGTTGTTCCCGGGATCTGCTGGAGCCACTCGCCTAGCTTGGGAGTCACCGCACCTAGTGCTCCGATTACCACGGGGACCACCGTTACCTTCACCCTCCACATCCTCTCGAGCTCTTCTCTGAGCCCTTGGTATTTCTCCAGCTTCTCGTGTTCCTTCTTCCTGATATTGCTGTCATTCGGAACCGCTACATCGATCACTACGGCCGCCTTCTTCTGTTTGTCTACCACCACTATGTCCGGTTGGTTAGCCACCACCATTTTGTCCGTCTGTATCTGGAAGTCCCACAGGATCTTAGCTCGGTCATTCTCCACCACCCTTGGGGGCATCTCCCATTTTGACCTCGGGACTTCCAGGTTGTACTCAGCACAGATGTTCCTGTACACTATGCCGGCCACTTGGTTATGGCGTTCCATGTATGCCTTGCCTGCTAGCATCTTGCACCCTGCTGTTATGTGCTGGATTGTCTCTGGGGCATCTTTACACAGCCTGCACCTGGGGTCTTGCCTGGTGTGATAGACCCCAGCCTCTATGGATCTTGTGCTCAGAGCTTGTTCTTGTGCTGCCATGATTAGTGCCTCTGTGCTGTCTTTCAGTCCAGCTTTGTCCAGCCACTGGTAGGATTTCTGGATATCAGCCACCTCCTCTATCTGCCGGTGGTACATACCGTGCAGGGGCCTGTCCTTCCATGATGGTTCCTCGTCTCCCTCCTCTTTCTTGGGTTTCTGCTGCCTGAGGTATTCACTGAGCACTCGGTCAGTTGGGGCCATCTTCCCAATGTATTCTTGGATGTTCCTTGTCTCATCCTGGACTGTGGTGCTGACACTCACCAGTCCCCGGCCCCCTTCATTGCTTATATATATATATATATATAAGCAATGAAACAAAAAAAACAATGACAATAAATCTGCAGCAGATTTTGCAATTAAATTTTTTTTAAAAGCTTCTCTTCTTTTATGAGTCAGAGATGTATCTCTTGTTTGTATGGGGGGTTTTTGCAGTTCCTCTGGGCAGTCTGGCCTTGAGGTGAATTTGCTGGGATATTTACTGAAAATTGTGGCATTGTGTTAACACACACCTGGTCCAACAGCAGCAGCAAGGGTATATATAGTTTGCACGAAACTTTCCTTTCACATGACTGTATCGTTATGCAACTTCTTTACCATGATTTGCTGAAGCTGAATTTATCCAAACTTGTTTCATTTAAAGTAAGTATTAAATAATTATAAGTACAATAGATTCTTGTCAATTCAAGTAATGCAAGTAAGGTATAGTTTTGAAAGGATAAACAAGGCCTTGTCAAATCTAAAAACAGAAATAAATGAAAATATACCAAAGTAAAGCAGTCTCTCTCCTTTCATCTCAGACAGTGCTGTCATAAAGCTCCTCACCTGTCAATATGTGCATCCAGCCACTACATTACTGCCGTCTTGTGGCTGGAGTCAGTTATTGGCTGAAAGCTGTGCTTATTTTAATCTCGTAAGAGACTGCAGCTCTCTCTGTTTTGAGTGTGTGTCTGTCTTCCTTTGACAATGACAATGATATAATGTTGTTATATCATTAACAACATTAACGTAAGAGCCTTCTTTTTTCTGCACATGCAAGGCAAGTTGTCGCTGGGTCTGCTCTCAGTGCTGTGAGATCAGTTACGATCTGCACTTTTTGTAGAAACACAGCTAGCATAGCATAGCTAGTAAACCAGTTTCAGTGATTTATCTTTGTAACAGATGATTGTAACAGCTTTGCCCTGCTAACCACCATGGCCAACTTGTATGATGTATACAAGATTAAATTTAACTCATTTAGTACATTAGTAAGGACAGCTTTGACAATGAATGGCGAGGGGATGGTACCTCTGATTATGTCCAGTCTAATAAACAGGCAAGGTGACCAAGTGTAGGGTCAGATTAGCATCTATGAGAATCTCTAAGTGTAATAAGTTTAGCAAGCTGCTTTGCCAACACTCCACGTTTGTTTTTCATTCATATTTTAATCCACCCGTACATACTGACAATTAACCATGTCACACACTACAGCAGGTTTTTTGTTGTCAATATTTCAATATACTTTGTTTAAAATCGAGATGAACAACTGATCTTTTTCAGTGATCCAATTTATCTTATTAAATAGGTAAATAGTAGATGCTTGTGTGTACGGGGGGGGGGGGTTCTGGTTTCCTGTCTGTGAAAGTCACCGTCGTAAGCCATAGTTTGAAAAACTACTCCATGCCTTCAAGTCAATCCAGACATGTCTCTGGTGGAAACAAACTCGATTTCCGGACGTGAAACTTTAACCATAGGATCTGACGGTCCATAAAAGTGCATCAAATGATTTCATGCTTCATCAAACCTCTGCAAGGGGGTAAAAATAATAATAAGAAAAACATTACAAGTACTATAAAACTCTTTGAGGGGGAGTAGTAAAATGAAGTGCAGAAAAATGAAATATTATCCTCACAACAATTTTAAAGGGTACAGTCTTCTCAAGCTTTAATGGATCACAGCAATTATGCCAAAGTCAAGCCAATTACAAAGAAGAGTATTAAAAGCAATTTTTAAAGGCAAGGTCCACATCTTGGTAAATTTTACTGTCTATCCCTTCATGGCAGTGGTGATCACTTTTAGATACCATAGAAAGCCTGCTTTCCTCATAAATTGGCATATTTTTCTTTAAAAACTTTTTTTCCAATCTTGCCATGTATATTATACAATTTTATACAATTTTTATAGAGACCCTGTCCTCTATTCCAGCCGCCACCACGCATGGCCAATAAATGCTTGGGGTCCCAGGCCAGTGGAGGTGCACCAAGGACTAATAAACTTTAAACTACAGCAGGGTACAGTGCAAAGTTTGCAATGACAGTGGAGGATACCTAACATTATTAACATTATTAAATTTACAATAACATAATGGAGATGACCCACTGGTTGGAGGGAGGCACATGCTCCCAACAGACCCTAGTAACACCACCGTCAGATGCTCTGTGAAACAGACAAATTAGATAAGCTAAAACAAATTTTAGCAACTTTAGCCATTTTAAACAGTTACATCTATTAATGCTCATCAAGGGATCAGTGCTGAAAGATAACTTTTGGTATATACACATACAGTGTTTCAATGTTTTTCTGCACAAATAAGTTACTAAATATATATTTTTTTTTACAGTATGATTATTATATTTTAAAAATTGATGCTCATAATAAATGACCAACTCACCTTTACAAATACTGCCTTCTAATGAAGTCATTATCATCGTTTAAGAAAACTGCTTGTACTGATCTCCAGTAAGCTGGCAAACAACACATTGTGTAGTCAGAGGGGAACCAAGCAAAATTGACAGATTTGAGTTTCTTCAAACAAGAAATCAAAGCTTGAAATATAAAGTAACATCAAAAAGAACTAGGCATACATTGAGTTAAATGAGAAGCTAGCTCCTTTTCTGATGGATAGCAGGCTAAAACTGAATCATTAAGCACAAATCTAAACTTGCTCATGGAGCAAGATAAAATGTATTACTCCCATGGGCCATTAAGAGGCACTGGACAGTCATATTATATCTCAAACTCGAAGACAAGGATAAACCATGCACATATGTGCAATAAACATGAGAAGGTTTACCCAACCAGGTGAAATTAATAGGTCATTTATTATAGTTTAGTATATATGCACAATTCCCCACACACACACACAAGCCCTAAATAGTCCCTGTAAACTCATGTGTTTATAGTGCCTCAAAAGATATTCAAGATCGAATCTATTATGTGAGGATATTAAAATGAGTCAGCAAAGCAATAAATCTGTGGAACAATCTGTCCAAAATCAATAACATCCACCTGCTTTATACAGGATAAAGGACCACGCAAGTCGATACAACACAACACAGATAAATAAGAGGTGAGAGTTCACAGGCGGTTTGAAGACTCATCCTTGATATGTATGACAAATAGGCTGAATTCAGCGACTGTGTGTGTCCTTAACTTCATGTCATGCCAAAACTAGCCCAGCCCAGAGGGGACGCAGTCAGACGCTGCTGGTGACACATGCAGTATATTAATGAGTCTTATTAAAGCAACAGAACAGTGGCAAATGTTGTTTCTCTGACCCCGTCGGCCCTGACAGTCTGACAGAACCACCTGGCCCAAATCAGTAGCAGACAAGCACATTTAGTGGACAAGGTCACCCCTCAAACCGGTTGTTTTCAGACTGTCTTTGGCTTTTTCACAACCTAATATTGATTTACCAAATAACAGTTATAGTGCCTTTGTAATTTTTGGTCAACTTGCACGACAGACTATTTGAACACAAACACAAAGATATTTCTGCATTTCTGTCTCTCTACACTTCTGCTTTATGTCTGCTATTATCTCGCTATTCTCTGCGCTCCTTCCCTTGGCTCTGCATCCCTTCTGATATCAGTGCACGTTTAGCAGGTTGATATAGCTGTCAGTGTTCCCCTCTACTGGTGAGACTGAGAGAAGCTCGACAGGGAAATAGAGGAGGGAGATTAAATCAGGCAAAGTGATCAATACGAGCATGTCGAGTGAGCCACCAAACACTGGGACTGTCAGACTAACAGCACCTGATGGTCTCATCAGATAAAGTACTCCACTGCAGAGATGCTTCTTAAACGTTTACTCTTTGTACATATTAGAGTTCAAGTGCTATACTTCTGCGTCTCCTTATTTTATCCTTCCTTTTATTCTGCCATATTGGCAGATTATCAGCAATGGCAACACAATAAACTCAAGACTTTTTATTGTGCTTAAGGAAAGACGAGGCTTGATTGATGAACCGTTGTTGTTAATTTCTTTATGGATGTATAAATATCTAAAATTATTATTTAGGAGATGTGAAGACTTAAATTCATAATTATTAATAACAGAACAAATTCTCCTTTTTTTATTGGTTTGATTCATAATCATTGGATTTAAACATGGGATGAGAGCCAAGTTAATGGTCAATTGTTCAAACTAGTTTACAGCTAATGGTGGTGTCACATTATAGTGACCTGATGGACTGGACTGCATTTCCATGATGTAATAAATTCAGCTGAATCTTGGCAATGCATTAGTGATATCTGATGTAATGAATTGGGGCAAAACCTGCTGTAATTTTTATTTTTAGCCAAAACTACTAAAAAAAAAAAAATTCTTTGACTTGAGTTCTATTATTGGCTAGGTGCCCGAGGAGCTTTGAAAATAGCGATGACAGCTAATCCTGGGAAGAGAAGTGTGAGTGTGAATTTAGAAGTTAAGTGAGATCATCTCAACACTTATTTATATTGCAGTGCTATGCTAGAAATGTGACCCCGGTGGAACAAACACATTTATACCCATACAGAGACAGAGAACAAAAACTGCTGCACTGTGTTCATTTAATTTAGCATTTATTGTCTTGTTTGTTTCTTTGCTTAATCTTTATCATCCTGAGCCATTTTCATGCACATGCGCTGCTGCCCTGAGGTCCACGTAGGTGCATTCAGAGGAGCCAGATTTTCTTGTAATTTATTTTTTATGGTAGTTTTCATGCTTTTCCAGCTCTTTAAACATTTTTCTTTGGACTTCAACTGCTTTTTTTTACTCATTTTCATTCCAGTCCTCGTACCTGACCTTTTCCAATAAATATGTGGAACACCTGACACAAAGGATGAGCCATTGTTGTGTCTACATATAACAGACAACTTGCAAATTGCATCTTTTGGCAGTTTGTTACACACAGCCTGTCATAAAACAAATAACTTGTTCCCATTTCTTTAGTTAATTTTTTTTTAAAATGCTAATACAACAGAGTTTCATAGACATATAAATATAATTTTCACAACAAAAAGGTGATTTACAAAGAGTTATTAGCCAAAAACTTGACATATCTTAGCATGGTGTACAGTATATCATTAAAACAATTGGAGGAAACTCTACAAGTGTAAGACAAAAGCACAGTTTGTTAGTACCAAACCAGAAACCGCTACAGAGTGTGATAAAGCATACTGTGAAAAGGCACTGCTAGAATTACATAATTTGATTTTAACAAAAAAGAAGACAAGGGATAAAAGCCTTATTCTGAAGTAATGATTATGTGCATCCCTTAGGCAAAGTCTCTACCCGCCAATGACAAATTTAGTCCCAGCAAATAAAAATGGTGAACCAGATAGGAAGCATAGAAACAGACAGAGCTTGACAGCAGGCAAGCCTGGAAAAGAAGGCGTACCAGCTAAGCATAAAATACATGCTGAGTTTTCCCGATGCTGTCAGATTGCAGGTAATTAATTTTATATTTGAAAGTTTCCCCATTACCAATGCCTGTGTGCCATTCATCAAAACACATCAGCAATGAGAAGGTAAGCCCCAAAACACCAGAAAAGCACTGACTCCTTTTTTTTCTTTGACTTTTGCAATCTAAAAGTAAATATAGCGACTGCATTTTTAGTACCGCATTTACCTTCTTACATAAACAACATCTCCAGACGGGCAAATTATTTATACTAATCGTTCACTTATTTGCACAGCGCCGGTAGAGGCAAAAGGATTCAAGTTTAAATGATTACTGTCTAAATGGTGACCGCCAGTGTACACAAAAGCAAACCTGAAAATTTACAAATTTACAGACTAAAAGAAATATTGTGTGTGTTCTTATTAGGATAAGGATTTTTAATATTTTATACCAGTACAGGTGTTGATTTTCTTACAGTGAATCAGAGATCAGAGGCCATCTGTCAGTGTTGTGGAGCAATGCAAAGCTAATGTAATGTGTAGTGAAGCACATTACTTTCTCCACAGAGTTCTCAAGTAACATAAAGTATTACATGTTTTTAAAAGTAACAAATAGTAATGACTGTGCAACTCTAATAGAAGCCAGGGACACAACCTCTGCATCAAAGGTCTGATATCACTCGTTGTTACAAAGTGAAGCCAACCTACAAAGAAAGACCTATAAGAGGCACAAAGCAACTACAAAGCCGGAGACTGTAGTTTTTTTAGAACTGCCAGTAGCAGCTGTTTCTTAATTTAATTTTACATTCAAAAGTCTTAACTAGTGTCGTTTATATTAAATTATATTAAATTATTATTGCTAGGAACCAGGGCTTTACATTTCATTTCCAATTTTCACTCACTACACATCTTTGAATCTGAGACTGAGTCATACAGAGAATGCCACCATACTACTTTTATATGGTTATAGATGCATTTTATGCCATACTTCCCAGAGCTGCATAATTACAAGCCTTTAAGCTTGATGCTAAAAGACATCACATTGATGTTATGTGTAGGCTACAAGAAAGATTTTAGATTACGCTGAACCTGCAGCAGCTAGAGGCTTAAGTTTACCGTGAGTAGTGCAAAACACAACGAACAAGGGCAACTGGTGTTCAGCTTCCCCCCTGAGTCCCGTGGGAGCGCTGAGGAAAGACTCATTTGTATGTTACAAGGGGACTGGAAGGTCAGTATGTGCGCGTGTGTGTCTCTGTGTGTGTATGCCTGCATTTGATGTATTCTGTATTCCGTGTGTATATCGCATACTGTATATGTGCACTGATAAGGGTGCATGCACCCAATCACAGCAAGCTTTAATCAGTATAGCGTCACGACTGCAGATCGTTATGGATGTCAGTTCAGAATTGAGTAAATCTCAAACCATTTTGCTGCTTATTTAAGATGCAGGAAACAAAACCTGACAGGTTTTGACTTCATGGACAAGAAAGACTAATGAGACTGTGCATGGTGCTTTCAAAACAACACTTTCACATATCCCTGATAACAGAGCTAAATGACCATGCACCTTAGGATGCAGCTGAGCAAAACACTCTAATAAATTGGCTTTTAAGGATCAATATTATTACACTTTACATCAGAAACTGAAATCTCCATGTGTTTCTTTAGATCTTAACATGTGCCATGTCACTACTGCTTTAGTACAGAGTTAAAAAAAATACACAATACAATACGAATTTTCACTGACCAAAAGAAAAGTAAATTCATAATAAAAGATGTCAATTGTGTCTTAATTATTATGAGATAGATTAAAATAAGCACACTACTGTAGCTGGTTCAGCAGGCAACCCATATACCAAAGGTTAGTAGGAGCACACATTATCTTTGATTTACTGTAAGCTTTCCTTACTATTCCCTCTTAAAAAAGGCTAAAATATATTTTAAAAAATGTTTTTTAAAAAGCCAGGTGTCAACATTTAAGAGATTTCTTTAGATGACTTGAGTCCCACACATTGATTAGTGTGTGTGTGTGTGTGTATGTATGTATAGAAATATACTCTTAGACTGGACAAAGCCACTATTATATCAACACTTGGATAGAGAAGCCTTGTCATGATGTGTCGAACTTAGCATTTTTGTTGTTGTGATGTTTTGAACCCAAAACTGGTGAGAAAGGGGGTAGATCTGACTGAGATCTTTTTTAAATCTAATGGGGACCATGACTTAAAAAATGAACATCAGGCTGTAGTCAGTACAACTAAAAACTAGCAAATTAGACCATAAACTAATCAGGAAAGCATTTAAGATCAAAATTTAAGTAAACTACCATTTCCCTAGCAACCACTTTTGTTATAGTAAATGAGTAAAACTCTTCAGCCAGCAAAACTTTCTGAGTATCAGTGTGTTTCATGCACAGTTATTAGCTAACCTTTGTTTTTAATGAACACAGATCACATATAATTATTTTGTTTTGGGGAGTAAGATATCAGTTTGTTAGATAAATTATGCTTTAAATACAGATGTAAACACACAGAAATCTGCAACAAAACTTTCAAAGTGGTCTCGACTTTTACTCAGACACTTCAACTCTTCTCCTTTGTGCCATGTGCAATGTGAACATGGTTATATGTGGTATATATGGCATGGCTTTCTACTAGAAACTGGTCGTTTTGTGTATCAAAATTACCATTTTTTGTGACAAAAATATTGCATCTTATGGTAAATGAGCAGGCCAATTATTGTATGAAAACCAGTTTCAATAAAACAATGTACACATAGTGATTTAGTGTTAAATTAACTGCTTTGCAGGAGGAACAGTAATGGCAGGGTGGCAAACTACAGAATCTATCATCTATACAGTTATCGTTTCAAAATCTAAAAATTTTGGTTTATATTTCAGGCCATCCCTGGCAGTAAAGGTTCACCATGTTTATTTTTCCTCAAAAGTTATGGATAATTGTGATTTGGCAAACAGTGAACTCCTACACTATACAGGCCTACAGCTGTCCCATTGGCAGAGGAATTAAGAAGTCTGGGAGATAACGAGAAGGACGGTCACTCCCTGGTCGCCATCTCAGACAACTTCCCGTTCTCTCTAATTAAATCAGGCCAAATTGGCTCGACCGGGTGAAAGCCTTCAGAGAATGCATTATTCCAAAAAGTAAGACTTCAATATTTAATCTTTGCTCTCTAACAAAGTTAAAGCAGGTTGAGTAAAAATAGTGTGCTATCAACAAAAATACTAACTAGCAGCACAGATCTCACACCTCCAAATTCAGGTTAACAAACGTCTTTCTTATTTGACATATTCATGAAATCAAGATTGCTCTGTGATGTTTTAACAAGAAAGGTTTAAAAGTCCCACTATTCAAAACAGTAACAGTTTAGTTCATGCCCACGTTTTTAAAAAGTCTAATCTCAGAACCAATTTGATGACAAAATCACTCCAGAGTTGTTTGTGATTGTATAAAGAGGGAAGTGTTTATTTTCCTTCATCAACCACTTTCTAAGACTTGCAAATGGGCCAGTAGTTATTTCCAAAATAGAACATTTGGAACCCTGGCCTAAAGCTGTTGGGTGGTAAAGGGTAGGAGTCCTTTTTTTTTTCCTCCCCCCCACCCCTGCTCACTACAGATTTAGATGAACCATCTGGTGTTGGTACCTAACCCTGGACTCCTTGCACATTTGGACCAGCCGTATCAGCAACATATGCTTCTGTCTCCGTGTCTGGCAACCATGCGCCCATCACAACGATGGGAGGTGACATCATTCCACTGCTCAGGTGTGCACTTGTAATTGCAGTCCAGGAGCAGGGGCTGGACTGGTCTGGCAACTTGAATTTTAATATAATTTTACACTGCACTTTTTATCTAGATCCCTTGAGCTCAGACAATAATAAGATCAGCTAGTTCCCCTTATCCCTTAGCACAATGTCAGCATCATACCCCATACCATGACCAGCTTTTCATACCTTTTTATGTGCACATCAGACCTCGGAGGATGGAAGTGATATAAGTTCAGGTACAGAGCAGGCTGAGCAGCTGCTGCAATTTTTTTATTTTAGTTGAAGGTTAAATTTTATTCTATATAATGTTTGCACTATACGCAGAGTTCTAATCATCACGATAGGCTTTATCAAGCAGTTGGCTTACAAAAAGCTGGTCTACTTTCTGTCTGGCTGATTATAGGGATAGTCCATTTGGCTCAAAATGTGTTTTTCAAGTTTAAAATAAGAGAAAATACGGTAAAGCTGGAAATTCTTTCAAAAAATATGTAATTTTGTTAAGAAGTCATCATCATCATATTGTCATCATCAGTCTTATGTTCAGTTTAAACCAAAAACGGAGCCTTTGATTAATGCCGTACCTGCAGATCTTCTTCTCTGTCGTTCTTTGTTACGCCCAAAAATCTTTTTCCGATGAAGTCGCACACTAGCAGCAGCCAACACAAATACAAGCTGAAATGCACCAAAAGAACCCTTCAACATAAAAAAAAGTGAGCAAACAAACAAAAGCAGCTTGATGACTATGGGGAGAGTGGGCGGCCATGAAAGTGCTGAACACAAGCCCACGCCACCTTGGTCCTCCCAGCATTTTTCCTAGACAGGAAGATGGATGGGCCCAACTCTAATAATAACTACACTCCACTTACCATGGCGCCAAAACTGCTAACACTGCAACTGCCCCCTGATGCTAGCTAGAACAACCACCTCCCACAATGTCGCCCACTTCTCTCCTGATAGGAACATTCTGTTAGGCAACAGTACAGAAAGCTGGTGGTGGAAATCTCCAACCTGTCCACCTTTCTTCAACATCACCACCGAATGACAATCCTGGATGTTCCTGCAGGATTGTGAAGGGGCTTCTGTACTGGTGGTACAGCAATGCAAAAAAAGAGAGCTTTTTTGGCATTTAGTCTAGTTACAGTCGAGATTGGTATTCAGTATGGGAAGGTGTACTTTGTGTGAAATTCGGCAGAAAAAGATGAGACGGTGAATGTGAAAAGAAGCAAGAAGCTGAGGGAATAAGAGAAGAAGCAAGAATACAGAGAAACAATGGAAATATGTAAAAAGGTGGTAAAAGAGAGAGAAAGAAGAGCCTATCTAAATGTGCAGAAGCATCAATGAAGGAGCACTATTGTTCCTAATGAGGTGTGACAGCCCAGTATAAACTGGAATATGAAGTGAACCATGATTACAGAGGGTTAGATAACAACCACTACGCAATGCAGTGAGAAAGCTTTTCAGGCCTGGCCTTGTTTCCTTTCTGTTCTCAGTCTATATATCCTCTACGTACTCTCCTTCTGTTCATGCATGCATATACATATGTATGTGTGTGTGTGTGTGTGTGTGTGTGTGTGTGTGTGTAAGGAAGAGAGAGGAAAAGTAAATAAATGAGCGGCGATCTGTGAGTGACTACTTTCCCACTGTGTGAAGTGAGGGCAGCACACTATACGAGAGAGATAGCAGTAAGGTCAGCTCCACCTTCACAATGCTAAAGGCTATGATATGCGAACATGCCTGACAGTAGGTGCTTCATCACACAGTGGCAGCTTGACACAGGAGCCTTTTCTCTTGATTAATCCCCTCTGCTTGCATCCTGCTATGAAACACGCTGCATCTTTATAGTATTGGCAAACCATAATAACACAAACTGCTTTTCATTTTGCAATTAATCTGTAAATCTGTGAGAGGAGGAAAAAAGAAAAACAGCTTGTGCCTTGTCTTCCACTCCCAACATATAAATGTGTGATTTATTTTCCATGCAGATTTTCATTTCAGGATCTCATCAACAAAAGTGATTAGTTCAATAACTTTAAAATATGCTGCAAGCTGGTACATTAAATTTACTGTAAACTGTGTCTTTAAAGAGAAAACATATCTGTTTTGAATTTGCATATTTTTCATTTACACCCACTTTCTCTCTGGAATGAGTAGACGAGAAAAGTTTAGCTGACAGTAACACATTCCCAAACTGCCACTGAAAATAACTTCAGCCCCTCATCCAATGAACCATCACCTTGTTGATGAAACACCTCTACCATGCTTGTGACATTCTCACTTTCATGGGCGTGCACTCTCGTTTTGCCAAACATCGCTACAGAGCATGCCTAAACATTTCCCATGCACTGTTTTCTTCATGACGCTCTTTCACTCTCAGAAAGCCAATGAGCCATCTAATGCAGACTGAAAGTGGCGGGGTCTGCGGGGGTGTGGTGTCGGTGGCAATCGACTTTCCCAGGTAAAGTCAGCGGAGCAGCCAACAGATTTCTCTCCGACATACATTTTCATTTTGATGACTGTGGATTGCCATCGCGCTGCCGCTGTCTTGCCTCCTCTCAACTTCACTTCATCATTCCTCACGCCCATAAGAAAGGTTCATTTCCCCTGCCCCATTTCCCTAAAGGTGAGTTTACCCATCAGTCACTCTGGTAGATGCACTCCAGTGTTTCCCATTTGCATTCTGAAGGCGAAGACAGATACGGGCAGGATGGTGCGTACACACTGTTACGACCCAACAAAGTCAACTCACTGGGAGGTGATGTTAAAGCGCTGATTTAAGAAAGCTGCCCACTGCCGCAGGGGAACATAGTAAAACATGATGATGGGGCATGGGGCGTGATGTTTGTGAATGTCATTTAAGGAGGGCTAATGGCTGCTGTCTCTTTGAAAGGTAGATCGATACGGTAATGAGGAGACGGAGGCACAGGCGTAATCACCGAAAGCCCAGCGGTGCTGAAACCCACAGAATAAAATAGATTCGGGTCTTGGAGGGCGTCAGGCTGAGTGACGCGTTCATTTGGACACACTTGCAACATCTTGCATTTTCTAATGGCCTTAATGTCAGTAGGCACTTTGTTTTTTTTAAATATTTTACGATTTTCACATCCAGTGCTTGCTTATGACTACTTCAGAGGGCTTTTGTTAAATCTCAAAATCTCATAGTTTAGAAAAAAAAATGTGATCTGACACGAGACCTATAAACAGCAAAGGTTTTTGAAATTTCTACACATTAGCCACAAAGGAGGAGATATGGGAACATCCTAACAAACCGGACAAACCAAAGGCCAGCGACAAGGACCGGTAACAGTGATTCATTTGAAAGATTAGTACATCGTTTAAGGTTTAGAGAAGATGCAAAGTACACGTTACTGAAGCTCATGCCTGGTGGATTTAAATGGAATTTCATTAAAGCTAAAAGAAAGAATGATGACTTTTACAACTCCCACTGGCAGCGTTTTTACAGGCAGACGTTTTACACTAATGGCTTGAATATGAAATAGTGACCCCATCACGCTAAGCTCGTTTTGAGTAAATTGAGCCCACTGGTAAAATAACCTTTAAAACGGTGTCTGCTAAATCTGTTGTTCTAGCCTCTTACAGCAGGGCTTCTTAAAGTTTTTCAGCATCTGGACCAGAAGGAGAAATTTAGTCTCATGCCCTCAAACCCAAGCTCATTTGGAGAGATTGCTGTTCTCATTTTTGTGATTACAACGGCAGGGACGTGACCCATTTACCGGATAACTCTTGGTTTAAGAAATGCCTTCCAGGTATATGTCACAGGTTGAGCTACAATAGGAAATGCTGCATTCATAATTCATATCTGTACACTAAAGTGTTTCCTAACAACACCAAATCCAGACACTGAGCTGGTGGTGTCACAGCACATTCACAACAAACACTGAAACATCTAACCATTAAGTATAGGGAAGGAAATGCATGGTACCAGTGACCCTGATCTGGAATAGGACACACAAGGACTGTACTGGTTGTAATACTGGCGCAGTGTGAGTGTCAGCACGATGCGTCTGTGAAATCCATCTGTTTCTGGCCATGAGAGGCTAACTGAAGCGAACCAATGGAGTGAGACCTGATTTGGTGTCAAACGGAGTACTTGGATGAGGCAGCATGTATGGATATGTTGTGTGTGTTTGTGTATGTGTGCATGTTTTGGATCCTGTAGTACAGCTTATGGTGTTTATGTGCATCCTAGTGAGATCTCACGCTAAGAGCCAGGTTTGAGTCACAGTTGCTGGACAGAATGCAAAGACTGGACGGTGGGCAGATTTTGCATGGTGAAAAAAAAGGTTGTTAATGTTGTGACTAATCTCAAAGACAGCTGTGATCTGACCTCATATCCATATGTCAAACCTAAAATTTGCACAATCATGTGAAAGGATAGAATAACAAGGACTGTGATAAGCAGTTCGTAAGTATCACACAATTACTGAGACAAAATTATTGTCTCGCTCACAGTAACTGAGATATGTTTAACATTTTACACTCTAGTAGTTTATTATAAAGTACTAGAGTGTAAAGTACTACTACTACTACAAAGTGCTACTTCTAGTACTTTGTCTTGGAACAACTGTAGCCACACGATTTCCTTAAAGTATTCTGATTCTGATTAAACTTGAGTCCCATTTTCGTAAAGTTTACCTGAGAATCATGGAAAAGTCCAGGATTCCCAGTCATAGGGAAAAGTATGAATAAAAGAAAAAAAACACAAGATAATAATGACTAGTTACTGTATAATATGGATACAAAGCACAAATCATTATGGAACAGCTTTTGATCATTTTCAGGATTTAAATTACTTAAACATCAAAGACTAAGGAAAACTTGGAAGCGTGGAGGCGTACAACCTTTAACTGCCAACTTTTGATCAACTGCGGACTCAATAAAGTAATTAAACGTGACAGCATGTATAGTTAGACAGTAAAAGAAATTAAGTGTGTGATACTATCGGCTTCTGGCTCATGCACTGTAAAATGTCACTTACAATAAAGGCTCCTATTGTCAGCAGGCAGGCGAGGAGGGCAGATATTTAGCCTGAAATGATGAATTGATCTCAGTTAACTTATGGACGCAGGACAACCCAGAGGTTGTCACTTAATGATAAATGGACGTAATACTGAGCAACGGGGACAGCAAGTCAAGGACTTGGGGCGGGAGATTTAACACATGATGGATGATAATCTTGCATACCATGTGGCATTTATGCAAGTGTGATGGGTCGTGTGCATGTGTGTGTTGGTTTGTAAGTCTACAAACAGTGGCTGCTGTTTTATGTAAACTTAAAATCTACATTGTTGGCTGCGATAACCGCAGACAGCAGATTTAAGTGCCTGTTCCACAATGGCTGTGTTAATGGTCTTAACACTGGAAGGTTGCATGCCTCTAAATATAAAATTTAGACACATGCATATATGTACAGTACACATGAAATAAAAATATATAACAGCATAAGTGCATATAAATATAGGACTGCAAAATGTGCTAATACATACCTACTTTCTGTACCTAAACAGTATAGAAGAACTGGGACTGAGGTATGAGGCATGCAGTGCTATGAAAAAGTATACCACATGATTCAGTAGCTTTTAGAACCACATTTAGCAGCAATAACGTGAAGTAATGGTTTTCTGTATGACTCTTCTTTAGAACATTGCTTCAGTTCATTCAGGTTTGTGGACATTAGTTTGTGCTCAGATCCCTTAAGGTCCCACCACAGCAGGACCACAGCAGTCTAGACCTCAAATAAGTGGAGGTCTGGACTTTCAGTGGGCCATTGCAATGCCTTGATTTTGTTCTGTTTCAGCCATTATCATTGCATGACCCAATTTAGGCCAGGCTTTAGCTGTCAGACAGATGGCCTCACATTTGACTCAAGAATACTTTGGTAAACAGAGGAGTTCGTGGCTCACTCAGTGACTGCAAGGTGCCCAGGTCCTGCAGCTGCAAAGAAAACCCAAATCATCTCCCCAGTACCTCTGTGCTTGAGGTATGACGTATTTGTGTTGATATGCTGTGTTTGATTTTCACCACAACTGATTCACGTTTATGCATTATGGCCAAATATTTTCACTTTGGTCATGTCTGTCCAAAGGACGTTGTTCCAGAAGTCTTGTGATTTGTTCAGATGCATCTTTACAGACCCGAGATGTGGTGCCATGTTCTTTTTAGAGAGAAGAGGCTTCCTCCTGGGAACCCATCCAAACAAGCTACACTTGGTTCAGTCTTTTTTCTTAATTTACTATCATGCTTCTTAAATTTTACTGGCGATTTTTTTTTTCCATTGTATTAACACACACCTGCTGCTCTCAACTAGCAAACTGCCCAAACATCTGCTTTCACAGAGGTGGACACAATTGCTGATAATCAGTTAATCAAGCACATTTGATTAGCAGTACCTCGGTGAATCTTACCCTGTTAATTCCAATACAAGTAATAATGTTTCATGCAGTTTTTTATAGGACAGCACAGAGTTTAGAGAAACAAATTTTACATATATACATATAAAACACAAGTTTCACTCACCCTTCCCTGTTTTCATCTTCATCTGCATTGGAGAGCAGCTGTGAGCCAGCCAGGGAGAGGTCCAGAGCTGCAAGGGGCAGATCTCTGTAGCCAAAACTCACCAGCTGGACTGGAGGAGCCAAGCACTGGTTCTCATCCTCCACCGGCTGGGAGATGATCTCCAAATCTGACAGACCTGCCTGCTCCACTTCGCTAGTTACATGCCAGCAACAACAAACAGACAAATGACATGCACACAGACAAGCACGCAGTGGAGAAAAACAGAAAAAGACAAGCATTATTTGAGAAATGATCACATTTTTCAGATACCTTTATCAAACTCATAATTTTATCATTGATGGCAAAGAAAAATTTACAGAGAAAATAGGCAAGGTTTGTTGAAGACCTATATGTATGTATCAAAAAAGTGGTGCAATTAAAATAATAATAATAATAATTATTATTATTATTATGCTGCCCAGCAGCTTCACAAGGAAAACATTCTTATTTACTGTAATGGCATTAGGGAATAAGCATAGGGTTGGGGAGGTTTAACACCCACGCAGCACCAAAGAACGACTACAGTATGTACTCCACTGTTAAGGAGCAGCAGAGATACAGGTGCCCCTTCCTCCAAAAGATCACTGAAAGTTTGAGTGGCTGTCCTCAAACTGGCTTACTATATAATCTAAACAGCTGAACAGCATTTAAGTAATGAGCAGCTGGGCACTAAGAGGTGAATACTGACTTTTTACTTGTATTTTCTTTGTTTGTTTTTTTATAGTGGTACATGACTGAAACCATACAAATGCAAATGCTTGTCCCAGTTGAACTTTCAATTGCTCCCAGATTTACTTTGCACTTTAGTTTATTTTTAAATTTCAATAAGCACAACTGTTTTGAACATAGGCTACAGTTCTCCTTCTATCAGTAAAACTGCATTACCCGGATTACAGACATGTATAAATATTTTTATCACAAAATTGCTGAACAGACAACAATAACAGACAATTGGTGTGACAACTGAATAAACAATTACTATAAATGAAACTCCCCCCAAAAAAAATCTTGAACACTTTCTAAGATATCTAAGTGCCACAGATTTTATCAGTCAGCAGTAAGGGCTTTGAACAATTTGACAATCCTTGCAGCCTCCACGGGGTTCATTTCAGCACCCGCATCAACCCGGAGTCTTAATATCTGAACACATCTTGGGTGTTCGGTTTAAGGCCAGCAGCATGTAGCCCAGCGTGCCCACAAGCCCCAGTTGTGTAAAAGCTGGGCCATCTCAGCAGAGCGTGTAGGTGAAAACAAACGCTGAGTGCAGCTGCAGACTGACTGTGTGTGCCCTGTGGTGTGTATTTTTAGACCAGAGCAGATGCTGGTGTATCATGTCTGCTGTGACGTCACTGCCTCTCTCTTTGTCAGCTGAGTGGATCCCCACTCTCCTTCAAACGTCAAAGGAAGTCAGAAAAAAAGGTGAAAGGCAAGGGGGAAATAGAGGAGTGGTGTGAGTGTAAAGAAACCAGGGGTTATTAAAAAAAAAAAAAAACCTCAATTACGGCTGGAACCAGACAGGCACAAGAAAAAGTGACAAATGAGGATGGAAGACTAAAAAGGCTCAGGAGGAGAACTAGAAGTGTCGAAGCAGATGCAACACAAAAGTAAAAGCGATAAAAAGGAAGCGAGGTAGAGAGAAAGGGGTCAGGATGGAGACGCGGGGAAGGAAGCCTGACAACAGAAAGGGCAAAGTGAAAAAGGAAATGGTAATGTAGAGCTGATAAGTTGATGAGGAAAAGAAACAATGTGGTAAAAGTAAAGGCCCCTGTGCTCTATTTCACCAAGGAAGAGAAATGAGGACAGAGCAGGAACAAACTGAGGGAAAATGACATCCATCTTTTTAGGCTCTCAAGCTGGTAGCGACGTGAGAAATTTGGCCACTAAGCACAGGACCGACACTGAATTCTCAAAATTTTGCTGCAGAAGCATGTGATACTAACAAACATAAACCATCGTATGTCATGGTCACGCAATATTTCCGCCTACTCTCTATTTACATCATGGCTGAGGCACTCAAAAAAAATTAATTGTTGATAATGGTTGTGTGGCCTGGACTCGGATTTCATACTGTAGAGACTCACAGTTCCTTTTTAAACACTTTACAAAGTAGTACAAGAGACTTAAAAAGTCCACAAAGTAGATAATAAGTGGTGTTGTAGAGTGGTTAAGCAGAGAACAGTGCATGAACACAAATCCTTATTTTATTCTTTTATTTATTGGTGGGAGGGGTGTAAAACAGAGAGGGGAGAGCTGCAGGAGGATGGTTTTATATTTTTTAATTGTCTGTTTTTTTCTACCTAGATTTTTTTACTACTGAATCATACTGGCAGCACTGCTTGGGGCGATCGTGGCTCAAGAGTTGGGAGTTCGCCTTGTAATCGGAAGGTTGCCGGTTCGAGCCCCGGCTTGGACAGTCTCGGTCGTTGTGTCCTTGGGCAAGACACTTCACCCGTTGCCTACTGGTGGTGGTCAGAGGGCCTGGTGGCGCCAGTGTCCGGCAGCCTCGCCTCTGTCAGTGCGCCCAGGGTGGCTGTGGCTACAACGTAGCTTGCCATCACCAGTGTGTGAATGTGTGTGTGAATGGGTGGATGACAGGATATGTAAAGCGCTTTGGGGTCCTTAGGGACTAGTAAAGCGCTATATAAATACAGGCCATTTACCACTGTTAATAGTGGCAAGCTAGGATATCATTGACCTCTGTTTTTGTCAGTTGCAAATTTCAAAATAAGAAGTTCAAGATTTGCGGTGTGAACTGGATCAATTTAGTTAACAACTTAAATCAAATGTCCTGCTCCTTTTTTTAACATAAGCCGTGGCTTTTGTTAAGTGTATTTTTAGTCAGATAATACATGAAAGTTTTTCAGAAGAAAACTTGAAACTTTCTTGCATCTTTCTAAGCCTGGGTTCTCAGTGGCAGTCTCTGGTAACATGTTGTGTGGCCTGCAAGCACGACAAGGAAAGACTCCACCACTGTGTATTTAATTCATTCAACAGTCATGTCATATTATAACAGCACAGAATGAAGCCAACGGATCATGTCTCTTCAGTATTAACACTTCTGTTCACGCCATCATTGCAGACTCAACAGTGCCAACATACACAAATACAGCTGGAGTGAGAAAAAAAACAGCCACTCAACTAAAGGCTGAAAAACCACAATGTAGCACAACAATTACACCTGCCAACATAAACCACCATTGTATAAACAGGAACATTACAAACACTAACTAAAAGTGACTGATGCATTTTTTTTTCTGCCTCTCTGTGTTATGTGACTCAGTGGCTCCGTAGTGTAGTGGTTTACATATTTGACAAACAAGCGAAAGGTCTTTGGTTTGATTCCAGGAGGATCCACAAATCACTTTAGGGTTCGATCAGAGAAAGAAATCTGGCATAAAACATTTGCCAAATCTAACATGAGGCTGTGGCTGCTGTGGCGAACCCTTGTGAGAGGGCAGCAGGCCAAAATAGCTCTCTCTAAACTGCCATTCAGCACCCAGAACTTAGAAAACCATGCTCTAAATCAACTTTTCAATCAGTTTCCTGTATTTGAAGTTCTATTTCATGTGTAGGGGGAAAGAAGGAACTGCAAGAAATGAACTTGATAAGTCTGCAAAAGAACAAATCTGTCCACTTGTTTCCCCGTGGATAAGCATACATGGGTAGTTGGTAATAAATCTCTGGCTGTCGAGTTAGTAGCTTATCAGCATTCTTTAGGGCCTTCCGCATATCTGCATAAGACCAACACCATCATTAATCAATGCTAGCATAATACACCGAAGCTAATTATTAGGGAACTACTTTAATGTAGTTTTAAACAATAGCTCTTTGCTATAAGGTTTGGTGAAGACATATACATTTCCTACATACTGAAAGGTATGCAGATGTAATGCCCAAACCCACTTTCTGATTTATAAAAAATAATATTAAATAGGGTTATATTTGTATCGCCAGTACAAATCCAACTGGATTACAGTGCTACACCAAGCTGTTATCAGTTTGTTGCTTCTTAAATTATGTAACTGTAACATTAAAAAAGCACCAAACTGGAGTGTTTTTTGACACATAAACGTAACAAGAGAGTAACGAGAACGTTTGGAAACTCAACCACTCACACAGAAGTTGAATGAGTTACATTTCTCGTCAGGAGGTGTATTCTACAAGGATTATTTATGGGGGATGTGATCAGTGACCCCAAAACGCTTTGTCTGTGTAAACTGAGGTTCTGGGAAAGACAGAAATAGACACCAGTCACTCGGAATAGATCATGATGTGTTTTTTCCACAAGGCCTGAATATAAATTACTTAAGGAATAAGTGAATCTTTGAATCTCCTTTTTTTTTCATTTAATCAAACCAAATTAGAGGAGAGAAGAAAGAACAAAAACTTTTGCCAAATTCTTTTGATGTAGGCAGGAAGTCAGTAAACCACAACCAGATGAATTTTCCAAGCAGCTGTTCAAGCAGAAGTAGTTTGTTTGACTGATGAGAAGTTACAACCAGGAGCTAATAGATACCAGAATAATGCACAGACAAGTTTTTATGTTGATACTGATATAAATAATGGTGAAGCCTTCTTTAATAAAAAATAAATAAATAAATAAATAAAGACCAGAGTTTCTGGGAGTTTCTGAGAACAGTGTCTTTGGTTTTTCATTATTAAAAGGCTTCACTTTCTAGAAGTGTTATTGCCGTCTAGTCTCAAAGCAGCTGTCCTCATCCCAATTTGAAGGGATGATTTCCCTTGGCAAGAGGGCCTTGCATTACTTTGACGATATTTATTCTTTATAGTTATGAATATATGGACTAGAGGTTATTCTGTTATTTTGTTGACTCGTGTTCAATAATGCAATATGTTTTATATGAGTGAAATATATGGATATTACATCATTAAAAATGAATAACAGACAATAGCTCTTTCTGCCCTGTTCATAACATGGCATGACTTTGCTAAAGACAAGGTACAGTACACGTGTAGGGACATAAAATAATGAACAACTTAAAGGAATAACTGTGAAGCAGCAGATGCGTTAAAATCTGAACATTCATTAAGTTTCAAAAATGGAGAGTAGTTTTTTATGTAAACAAAGTTTTCCAAAAGTTGGAAAAAAAAGCACAAATATCTATAATCATCCATAATCCATATCCATAATTGTAAACCTGGGAGAAGTTAGCAGATGTTTGCCTGAAGACCAGAGATTACACGTTGGGTTTTGGGTGTTTTCTTTTTTTTAAAGGAGAACATTTGTAATGCAACATCATCGTTACTGCTCTGTGACCAGTGTTGCACTAAACCCCAATGAGATGCATTGTGGGGGGGTTTATCTTCCATTATAGCACATGAGATGGAGTATACTGTTGTACTGTAAAAATGTATCTATATGCCTCAGTGACAAAATCCTGCAGGCATATTTTACTTTGAGGCTGGATATGTTCAATATGATACCGTAGTGTGTAGGTCTGATAGTTGTTTTCTCCACTCTTTTCCTGCAAACAACATCTCATCCATACCACCTCTCATCCACAGTACAGCAGCAGGTTTGGCTGTTTTCCCAAACAATCAGGACCATACACATAACTACTCATGACAGACACAAGCTGTCCAGAGCCTAGCAGCCCATGTGTCTGGTGCTCTGCCTAGCTGGCAGTCAAGATATCAGGAAAAGGTGCTGACCCAGGCTATGGATTTCCACAATGTTCAGCAATTTTCCTATCTAAGGGAAAGGGCTTTATCGTGAATTTTAAGATTTTTTTTGAGAAATCTTTTCATCTTAGTTTTTCCTGCTTCACTTTGTGAAACTTAAAACCTTCCTGTGCATGTCATCTATTATAGTGTATGCCCATTTTATTATATTTATCTGGACTGGAAGAGTGAAAAAGTGGACCAATTAAGTTTACATCATAGACTTTAACAGCTTTAATAATTACACATATTACATAAAGAATTTATTTATCTCCTTGCGTAAAATGTCGCTTTGCTGCAGCTTTATTATAATTGTTTAATATTAAAGATGGTAATGTCTTCAGTGTATTAACATGAAATCCAATGAACCCGAAAACCTAAAAGGCAAATATACCTCTGTTTCTATCCAAGTGCAAAAAATAAAAAAAATTCTGCTGTCTTTAATACAAATACTGACCTTTCCAGATAACCATGACGCTCTTATCTAACAGAAAGGGGCAATTGCAAAATTCTGAAATTATTTCATGGAAAGACTAACACGACTGCAAACTGCAGAAGAGTACCCACAGGAAAGGAGTGATATTCAGGGGAGCAGGTCTCCCTGAGGGTGGCAGATAAAATTAAATAGTGGATTGTGGTGTTGTGGGCCAGGTATGAAAGGTCGTTGTGTGACAAAAGCTGCTCAAGGGATTTCACTGAGCAAAACATAAGGTCATGTTAAGTAACTGTGGGCCGGCGGCACCGAAGAGTGTTGTTCCTCAAACATGTGAAAGCGTCTCACTCATGAGCCTCAGTTTGCTCATTAGCAAATGTTAGCATTTTATTACACCAAACTAAGATGCCATGTTAGCATTGTGAGCATATAATAACATACAGAAGTCAGCATTTAGCTCAAAGCATAAACTGAAGCGCTAATGCAGCTGTAGATAAATTGCTCTTGTTGAAATATCTTTGTCCCGTTCCTCAAGAGCTTCCCTTCCATAAAAGTTTTGAAAAATAAACAGATAAATAGACTCAATTCGATTTATAGAAGATGGGACACCTCTGGGCTTGAGGGACTTTGGGGTTTCTCTGCAAAAAAAAAAAAAGCTTTAAAATGTATGGAAGCCTACACTTAGAATCAATTTGACTTTAAACTCGCTTCATAATTGCATTTACTTTTTTGCAACTTCAATAAATCATAAAGTCCAACTACAAACTCTGAATTATAAGAAATACAATCTACTCTGTTCTGAAAAACCACCACTACATTAGCAGTGATAAAGTGTTGTGGTGTTATTGGATTCGACATGTGCACAGGTAGTATGTAGTACGGAGAAAAATGTTGCCATAAAAATGGGAATTTGTGAAATATATGTCCAACATTGCTGTGCTTTACTGTGTTGATATACAGTGTAAACATACGCATCTATCAGTAAAATGAAACATAAAAACTGTAAGCCATCATTTCAGCGCAAACATTACATCAAGCACAGGTGCTACGCTGCCTATCACCTCCCCTCCAAAGGCCCAGTGGCAGCTTTGCAAATACACAGTCTGGGGGTGTAGAGAAAATATATAAACATCCAGGCGCATTTTATACAGAACCACACTCCACTCAGTTTATGGCCTCGGTGGACTACAAGATCAACACACACATGTTAGACTGGGTTGTTTGAGGCCAACGCCTGAGGATCTAAAATACTCCCAAACTTGGCCAGAACACTGAAGAAAAAGCAGATGTTCACTGCTCTCACCAGCTGCTGTGGAGAACTTTGGAGAAGCTGGGCATCATTGTGTATTAGTGTTACAGACTCATCATCTCACATGAGTCTGGAACAGCCAGCTGTAGAGTATTTCACAAGTTATATCCTGTAGTAAGACACAATACTTGAACCATATATATGTCTACATAAAATATATTCCATACTAAATACAACACAATATAGTCTTTTGCTTCCAAGACAGCAAAAGTCTAATGATGATTTTTAATGTTGACCCACAGACAAAGTAATATGCATAAGGAAAAAGAAAGACAGAATTTATGATTCTGGCATCATTCAAGCCTTTCCAAAACAACAATGCCAACAGCCACCAGTCATTTCAAAGCAGCAACTTTGCTAACAAATCTTGGTGTTTAACAAAACGTCGAGCTTGTAGTACCTGTCACTTCTGCAGAATTTACAAACTGCCTTGGGTAATTTCCTAGAAAACCCAATTCAACTTCCAGAAAAACTTGCATAATTTCATGCCAGTGGATATTAATGAAGTCTGCCAGGCACATTAGCTCATTAATAATATTGCAGATTAACCTATGATGAATTGGAAGACTGCACAATGGACTGTTCTGGCCCTGCTGTGACCAGTCTCTTATCTGACCTTTACAGATACAAGCAGCAGAAGACACGGGAGACACAGAGACCCTTGTGGGGCAGGACTAAGACAGCAGATGTCTCCCTCATAATGGAGAGGTCCATGGACCTTATTACTCTGTGTCAGTATCCAATAATAGATTATTTTAATTTCTACAGACACTTGAAGGAAAATTGGTCTTGAAAGCTTTAAAGGCTGGAAACACGGAGTTCTGTAGACTCGTAAAGCTGATTTTAACAGTGGTTTCTTCTCCACTGCCAAACGTAAGAGAAATCATAGGAGTGCATTTGAGGTGTCGCCTGTACATGAAGTATAGCTAAAACAGAAGAAACACTTGTGTCTTTTTATTGTGTTGTATTTAAATTGCAAGGGGTGAACTATATTTACAGGAACAATTAATGCACCATGTGAATGGAGATTCCATGACCCAGATTTGTTATTGTGCATAGGTGCATATAACATCAGTATAGTAGAATGAAGGGATTATAAGGTCAAAGGCAGTGTTTCTTCCAATAGCCCAGAAAGATATGATGAGCATATAAACTCCCACCCTCCAAACTAAAAAAGAAAAACTGTACAGCCTCTCCAACCTCCCACTAGCACTGCATTAACATCAGTGTAAACAGCAATGGGGTGAGAAAGATGAATGGTCCCGTCGAGCTTCAAGGAACCCTCAAAGTTCCAAAAGGGAAAATCTAAACTAAAATGTAGTTTACTGTATAAATTATTCCCACAAAGTGAGACTCTGTGAACATGAGCACATCTTTCTCTAAAGCTTCAGTCAAGCTACAAACCTCGAGCATTGTTAGGTGAGAAAATATGGAACTGCAGCAAAAATAAAGCTGTGGTGGAAAGTAAGTAACTAGATTACACTTTTAGCTTCAATTCAAGGGGCGTAAGAACAAAATACAGCAAGTCTTTAGAAATTATGGAACTTTTAGTACATTTATGTACATATTTGTTAGACAAACTAACATAATTTTAATATTTAGGATTGTTTCTACACTCGGATTAAGAGAGAGTTAATGACCGCCTGAGGAAAGAACACATGGACACCACCAGATCTCCTCCATTAGGATGACGCAGCCACCTTCAGTTGCTGCTTGTTTGTGGGTCTTTCTGCTCTCTGCTTTGTATTTAATAACGAAAAAGCTACTTTCTTGGGTTGAGATCAGGTGACTGACTTTGCCATTAAAGAATAGCCCATTTCTTTGCCTTAAGAAACCCTTGAGTTGCTTTTGCAGTATCCTTTGGGTCATTATATAGCTGCACTGCAAAGTGGCATCCCATCAGTCCAATCAAGCCTAATTTGTCTGAATCTGAGCAGAGAGTATAGCCTATACACTTCAGAATTCATCCTGTTCCTTCTAGCCTAAGTCATAACATCAGTAAACAATAGTGACCCTGATCCACTGGCAGCCATACAAGCCTATGCTATAACATTGCCTCCACCATATGTGACAGATGATGTGGTATGCTCTGGATCATGAGCTGTCTCTCTCCTTCTCCGTGCTTTTCTCGGTGTAAGTTTTTGGTTTTTATCGGGTTTACTTTTTTATATATGAATTTGTGTATTTTATAATTATTGCTTGCTTTAAATTTCGCTTTAACTTAAACCAAATTGTTATGAAGCTGAAAAGATGTGCTAATGTAGAATCAGCCTTGCAAATTTGCCTGAAACATAAATGTAAATAAATCCGGTGACATCTCATCCTTAAAAACCAAGATGAGGTGGTGAATAGTGCACAAGTGGCTGGATGTTAAGAGCAATAAAAATATTAAATTTTTTTCGTTCTGCCTATAACATACTGCGTAATCATTAGTTTCGAGTGCAAATGTGGGCCACAGTCATCTGTTTTAGGATGCGTTTCACCTTAAACACAACATGAGACAGCACTGCTACTGAGAGCTGCTGAGCTGTGCTTCATATGGGACCATCAGCAGAACCGGTTCTCTCAAAAAAGCGCAAATGTAGCAAAGCTTTAGAGCTATTCATCTAGGTCAAGAGAATAAATGCAGTTGGTTACAATGAAACAAATTACAGAGTCATACTACCAGCAGAATCATGAAGTGACACAGAATAATGATTTTCAGCATTCTCCCATATCTCTTACTTTGCCTTCACACATTCAAAACATACACACAGGCTACAGCATGTTCCCTCAGTAATGCATCAGCTGTTCTTAGTACACAGGTTGAAGAGGGAAGATTAAAAAGGGAAAGCTTGGAGAAAACTGGGGGTGGAGATGTATGCTGAAAGAATTGTGGTCATTTGTAATGGTCACGGGGCACAATAAAGAATATAGCGGATGTTGCTCCACAGAAGATATTAACATAGTGACCTGCGTTTAAGGTTGTAGAACAGACGCTCTACAGTCAGCATTGTGCAGGTGTGTTTGCATGAATCTGCATTTCAGCATGTGCCTGTGCATTCAGAGTGAGGAGGGTCAGAGATACCTCAACGGGCGCAGTGTCTGAGTGAATAAAGATCATTATTGTAGAAATGGAGATGGAAAACCGGGAAATGGCAAAAGAGGAAATCTAAAAAATAAAAAAAATGGGCACACTGGGAAAATAAGAAGAAAAAGGAAGAGTGATTAAAAAAAAGTCTTATGTCCAGCTGACACAGTGTAGCGTTTATGTGATTATTTTTCTGTCATTTAATGACACTTTGATTGGGGGGTTTTCTAAGACAGGAAATGTGTAGGAGTTCAGTTTTTTGGTATACCAGTTTGCAAATTTAACAGATAATGAGGAAAAAATTTTAAAAAATCAATCAGTGGTCAAAATTGTGTGTACGCTGTACTTACTCAGAATTAGCCATGATCCTGGGTGATGGAGGAGATAGAGATGTGGTGGAGGTTGTCAAAAGGTTTCCACTCACTTCTGTCTGTTTTAGTGCTGCAGGTCAACTTCCCACCTGAGAGATGCTGCTTTCATGCTGAACCCTGAGAAGAATACATTCATTACAGTACAGTACATAAAGTATACAAGTCCTTTTTTAACAACTTATGGATATAAGTGTAAATGTAGGTAAAATCAGCCACACCTCAAATTTCGAAATTGTGCACGCACACTGTTAAACACTCTAATAATGCCAGTTTTAACACTGTCACAATTTTAGTGCACTAATTTATTTACAGTTTACTTACTCTAAATTGTCGTCTTTCTTTAATGCCTTGGAAAAATTTGAAATTTGGCAGCTTGCTTCCAACACATAACTCGTGGCCAACACATTTTATTATAGTGATCTGACATTTGATAGTGTATCAAACTGGCTTTCCAAATTAAGCTTCTTCACAACATAGTGATAAATATCTGTTGTGCAAGCCCTGCAAGTTTTCAAAAGTGGCAATCAGATTATAATATTTACAAATATTAATCTGAAGTCTACATTTTGTGCGGTTATTTAAACAAAAAGACTAGCAGAATCTCAAAAGAATACACAGTAAAACTTGTGCAAAAGTAAACTTTTGCTCAGTCATAAAGCTTTTATCTTCTCTTCTCTCTCAAATATTTAGCACTCCAACAGAGTTGGAAGCATGTCAGACTTCCCACGCTCCATCAGAGTAATAATAGCACCTGATATAAACCTGCACTGATTCACTTGCTGTCATGAGAGAAACTAAATAACAGTTGTGTGTGCAACTACTAACAGATCCACTCTGCACTTACATGAATTATGTGGCACAAAGGACCTACCTGTGTGAGATTTACATTGTTGACGGGTAATTGTGCCTCCCGCTGCCCCCTTGCTGATAGAAATGTCTCTCTCGGCGGTGATCAATGTAAGTGAAGCAGCAGCAGGCTCGCACGGTGTGTAGGCTGCAGCTATCCTTAGCACTTTTGCATTGGACGAGCACCACCACCGCCGCCGTTGCTGCTGCTGCTGCTTCCGCTGCTCGGATTTCAGTGCAAAACCAAAGAGGGGCTGAAGCTCAAATGCAAGAAGCATCGTCACTCGGCAAGATCATATTAGCTGTAATTGTTATCAGAGCGGTGAAATAACGGCCCTTTAAGTGCAGCCTCCTCCTCGCTGAGATTGATGAGGCTTGATCCAGATCCAGATCCAGGTTCCGCTCCCCAGCCGAGGGTTTCCCCGGCGAGCGCAGCGGGGAACCCTGCGAGGGGAGCTGTCCAGGTGCTGAAGCGAGCCCCGATGAAGCCTCGGGTCTCTAACGACCCCCTTCCACAGCTGCAGCCGGGCAACGCGAAGCGAATTTCATCCAAAGGCCACCAAAACATTGACGTTTTTGTTCCGTAGACTGACAGTAGCCAGCGAATCGTGTGACATTTGCATCGCTCCGGTCACGACATAGCAGTCTAAAAATGTTGGCCGTGGGGTGGATGTGTGTGTGCGCGCGCGTGCGTGTGTATGTATGTATGTGTGAGAGAAAAAGAAAGCCTGAGAGTAATTTTTCTCAATTCCCGAATGAGGCCAATTTGAGAGCGGATTATCGCCACAGATGATTTTATTAGCTTTACGCCTGGTTGGTCGTCCCTCTCCGTGTCATGAGCGTTTTTTATGGTTTCCCAAAATAAAGATACTATGGGAATATAAATTGCCTTTACAGCAATTGGCTTAACCGTTTGTCATTCATCGGGATTAGCCAGTCGATGGTTAAAGCGCACATCAATCAGACTGAAGCGTCTCTTCCTTTATTTAAACACGCCTGGACGTGGGCTGCTGGAGATGTTATAGGCTGAGGTGCAATTTCAGGGTGTGCGCAAAAAACGAAAACCGGTGATCTAAATTAACTGTAGTTAGCCTGTAGTTACAACCGAAGACGGATGCTTAGCACCCAGTGGGCTCAAAGGCTGTCTTTCAAAGATTCACAGTGCGTTCAAAAATAGTGGGTTTAAGAAAACAAGATAACAGATATCTATTTATATTGTTTTTGGGTGTAATTTATTGAGATGAGCAAAAGAGATATGATTTGGCACATTTAGAAAAGAACTTCAACACCAAAACAAGTTTGTTCATTAAGCCATTTAGATTCAGTTTAATTTCTTCTCCAAAAACGATTAAAGATGGGGAAAAATGAACAAAAAGAGAAACACATCAACTAAGCTGCAAATAGTCTTTCAAAAAGTAAAAAATAATGTACATTTCTTGAAAACATCCACTTTTTGCTACAATCATTGCAGTTTTTACAGAAAACGTAAGCCATTTTTCAACATACAACTACCTGACAAACACAGTATAACTTGGAAATTGCACCTTTATCTCAGTTTTTTTTTTTTTTCAAAGCAACCAGAGAATGTATTAAAAGACAGGGCCATCTGAGGAAAAAGCCAAGATGTGTATAACATTACAGCGTCCTAAAGTATTGTACAATTCTGACAGCTTTTCACATTTCTTCAATTATTTCCAACCATCAACACCTGCTTTATAAAGTCAGAAAGTGCAGGAGAGCCAATACTAAAAGTAAGTAGGTGTCACTTGCACACCCAACAGGGCAGCTATTTGGTCCCATTCTCTAGGAGCTTAGTTAGCTGATGTGACTTTAAGCCCAACAGTTGGGAGCAGGTAGTGGCAGATGTAACTTAGCGTGGGTGGGTGGGGGGGAGACAAACTGTATTTTCTGGACCCAATTCAATAATTGTGAATCCTATCAGTATGAACTTGTAGGCTACAGTGGCGTGTACATTATCCATTGGTAAGACAGATGTGTAAAACCTTGGCTGGATGTTTTGAGGAAGGCCCAGAGTCATCACATGAATTAAAAGTGCATTTGCAGAATCATGAATATTAAAGTGCCCCAATTATACCCCAAGTTTTTTTGTTTGTTTGTCTTTTTATGTATATAATGGTTTTCAAAGTTACCGGGAGTTACACGTTCCCATAGAAAACACTCCTACTGAACTTCCTGAAACTTCTCCTTTGCAGGCCAGGCTTTCTTCAGTGACTTATCTATCACTATGGAGCACAGTGACACAGTACCAGCCTGGCTGTCTGACCCAGCTAAGCTAACCATGAGCAAAGTGCACCAAATGATCCAATGATGGCTACAAATCCCAATAAGATTAAATCCTTTCCATATTTTTTCTGGTTGTGCTGCCATATAACAAAAGTGAATATGAAAGTGTGATGCAAACAGAGCCCATCAAGTAAAGTAGGAATTCTCAAAGTAATTTTCAGCTAGTCGTACTGCACTGCTAAAATACTGATGCTATAGCAGCAATTTAAAAAAAGAAAGAAAAAGAAAAAAAAAAAGCATTTACATAAGCAAGTTACAGAAAACAGATGTGTTGTGATTTCAGTTATTTACATATAAAATGATCATTCACAAAGAATGTCAGAACCTCTTCATAATGTGGCTAATACTTTATGTTGCTCTGTGTGTACTAAGCACGCCCTCACGTTCATAGTGCCATCTGACCAATCAGGACCATCTGGGATTTTCCTAACAAACTATTAAAGATATGAGGTAAGAAACAGTTCTGCAGCACTTCATAGTGCATGTGAGCCAATTCCTTCAGATACAAAGTAAACATTGCAGTTCCTAAGTGAGCATAATAGGGGCCCTTTTCTTGCATTTTATTATATGTGCTATATCACATTCTTCCGAGTTTGTATTGTTATGTCTGAACTGTATGAATGCACTGGTTTTAATATAAAGCCTGGGTTTCCACACAGTCTCCAAGGGATACTATGCCACATGCTGCCATTACACTGAGGGTTAAAAAGATTACTGTTCGTCTTTATGAGTAGAAATAGTGACAGCGATATTCTTCTATGCTGTACCGTTACTCTGTACACAATGTTTGTTGCTCTCGACTGCTGTTACAAACAAAAGCATGACGTGTCATCTTTCATCCTCTGTGTTGACCGCTGCTGCGGGACATTCAGCCTAGATGGACCAGGGTCATGACAGTAGTGTACTCGTGCTGCAGGTTGTCCGTGTCAGTGTCACACAGTGTGTAGTCATCTTTTATGATTCGGTCGCAGCCAATCTCGCCGTTTCCAAACAGCCCAAAGAGCGGGGTGTTGGGGAACACCTTGCGGAAAGCATCTGCCTCGACATTGCTCTGGTTGTTGTAGTAGTTCTGCCCTCTCCCCACGCAGGCAAACATAAATCCCAGGGTGTTTTTCTCTGGAATTTTGGCTGCCTTTAGTCGTCGGATTGTGGCTTCAGCCGCTTTTGCGCTGATGACGTCTTCCTCCAACAGCACAGACGCCCCCTGAACTTTAGGCCCACTCAGGGCCAGGCCTATCACACCATATGAACCCTGGCTACAGCTACAGAGTGAGAGATCATGGAATGTGTGAGTATTGTAGAGTGCATACTGAAAAGGCTATTCATAATTTACCTCAGACACTACCAGTTAATTATCAAAATCAATTACATCCTATTGGTAGTGAGATAAAGGAGATACCCAATGGAGAAATATAGATGTCAAACTTCTGTTTTGAACAGCTAATATTTACCCTGTAGCAGTAGATCGTGATTGTTGTCTCTGAGTGGGGGCAGTCAATTATACTCTTGTATTTTTCCATATACAGACTGAAATACCATTTGATAAACTACCACAGGATCAGACCAAAAATATTTGCAGGAAATCCACTACTACATTTACCCCATAAAATATCTAGTTTACACTCGGGAAATTAACTCACCAGTATCTGGAAGGAGCGAAGGCATTCTCTACCAGGCCTCCAGCAATCAGAGCTTTGGTCTTCGAAAGCGGCTCTAGTATCTGGTTAAGGAAGCGTGCGCCTCCTGGTTTATATGCCTCATAGAAGAAAATCAGTATCACACGTAGCTCTGGGTTGTCAACTAGTCCTGGAAAGAAATAACAAAACAAAACATTAAAGATTTTATTGAAGTTTATATTATTGAATAACTAACAAGCAGGTAGTCGATGCTTACCTGCTTCTTTAAGGGCTGTCGGGGAGATGGTTCTCTTACAAAAGTGAAAAGGCTGGATCTGGACACCCTCAATAGCTGGAAGCATGATTGCAAAGCCAGCTCCCCCATCTTGGTACTCCTGGGGAGGGTTGCTGCAAGAGCCGCTGGGTGTCACTGTACAGAGAGCCAATCATGAAGCACCATAAAAGTATACGTTTTTATGCATGTTTTAATGGATTATTTGTTAACCAGCATCAGCAGCATTGTTTATCCTTATACTTAGTTATAGATGTACTGAAAACTCAAATGTTTAAAAAAGAAAAAAAATATTGAGCAGAGGTATGACACAAGAGGAAACCAGTGGTGACCTACTAATGAAGGAAACAACCCTTAAAGCTTTACAGTTTTTGACAATTGATATTACCATCAATAGAACCAAAGAAGAAATTAACTAAAGCCACCTCAAGGAAATTCTCTTTCATTTTTCATTTGAAGTGAGAAGTTCACCAAATGTATCTAAAGTTTCAAAGAGTCACCATCTAGTGGCTATGAGAGGAACTGCAGCTGGTAGTGGATTCAGCACTGAACTGGGTGTGTGCTACAGGGGTGAGAACAGTTTTAAACATAGAACCAATGTTTAAGTGTTACTACACAAACTCTCAGCCTTATCTGATTAAAGATCTAATTTAGTTGAATTAGCTGGGCGTGTTGACCCTGTGGTGACCTTAGGCTACTATATCACAAAATGCGAGTGTTATCACAAACGGCTGAGGCTTCCATTAAACCTGATAGACGATGGGAGCCTGATAAGCCATCATCTTGAGGAAAGAGAACATGGCTGATGGAGTGTCACTTCTGCAGAGGGTTGTGATTATATAGAGAAATGGGGAGCACAGCATCAGGCAGACTAGGCAATCTATCAGCGAGAGAGGCACAGAGATGCAAGCCACCAGTGGTACTTTCTAACTAGGCAGCAGTGGTGGGGATTAATACGAGTCCTCCCTGCTGATATATGAAGTATTCTCCTTGAATATGCTTGAAAAGTGGTTAGCTTTCATATTTAGAGCATGGTAGTATATTAACCAAAAGCCACATTTGTATCATGATAGCTTTGAAACTCATTAAAAATAATAGTGTTTTATATCAAATCACATGATTTATTTTGGTTTGAGGGGGAAATTTTATTTTCTTCCTCATAAATGAAGAAATATGAGAGACAGAAATAAGGAACACTTACAGACTATTCCTGGTGTAGCAACGCCCATGACATCACAGCCTCTGGGGAAGAGCTCGTTCAGTTCTGCGTCGAGACTGTTGCGACTCTTTTTTGCTTCAGTGGGGAAAAAAACATGTTAATGAGAAGAAAGGCCACACAAGTGTACTACTGTGGAAACACTTTACGTTGTGATTAATACCATTAGGGCAGCATGTGATATATGTCCATTTTGTTTTATAGCATGACGATTCCAAACATACAGTCTGAATGACAAAGCATTAGCCATAGCAACAAAGTGGACTAAGAGTCTCCATGTCCCCAACTGCTCTGCTGCAGGGCTCTTTGCCCACCTTGTTGTTCAAAACTTTTGGGGATCTGGGTTTGGGTTTTGGAATTTTCTTTCACTATATTTACACTGTACAGACTTTACTTATTCTTTTAAAAGCAACTGAAGACATTTTTTATTTATACAGATAAGATTTTGACTCGCTGGTTTATGTTTTATTCTATTATGCTTTATATTGTTTTTGATATGGCTTTTTATTTTTTGTACTTCATCGTAAACAAGTCCTGACTTGTGTCCAGTTTGTTTGACACCGCTGAAATTGCTCCTTAATAGTACACAGATTATAAACTGACTAGTCTATTAATATTATTTAGAATATCCCATCATAAAATGAATTTTTGATTTGACTAAATAATAAACAATACGAAAACACTACGGATGCCATATAAGTGACACATCATATACTATCATTTACAGGAGTGTGCACGGAGCCTGAGGAAAAAAGCCTTGGTTAACAAAGATAAGTAAGCATCAAAATAGTTTTTTCTAAGATCCAGTCACACAGCACACATTTTTCCCCTAGTGACCACCACCTGCTAATGAAAAATGTGTATTCCCCAACCAGTTGCAAGTAGTTATGGGAGACTGCTAGCAGTCGCTAAAAAAACAAAAAAAAAACAAATCAAGTCTTTAAAGCCTTGTTCATGGCGGCCCAGAGACCAGTCAGTCAGTGACCCCCTCCTGATAACCAACAGTCACCAGTGAAATAATGTATTCCACAACTAGTTGGTGAATGGTTGCTGAAAGTTCTTGACACTCGCTATCATAAAATTGGCCACAAAGAAGTTAACAGCTCTGCTCCAAAAACCTTGTTGTAATTGTTCTGGTGACTAGCAGGTTACTGTAGTCGCAGTAGTAGTAGTTTGCATAGAAGACGAAGACTTGTCTGTCAGAATTTCCAAAATACTTACCAGGCAGTAGTGAAACTGTAACACAAACCATAAAAAGAAATGCTTTTCTCTGTTAAAGTCACCATTTTCATTGGTTTCAGGGGTAATGCACAACTTCCATGCAAACTAGGGCAATCACAACAAGGTTTGTGGTGCAATTTCACCCAGTGAGTGCAAGCAATCACACGCCAACCTGTTGTGGAATACAGTTTTTCCCTATGGACGGGAAAGGTTGCCATTGGCATCAAGCGATCTCTAGGCCTGTGTGACTAATGGGAGAGGAGACAGAAGATAGTGGACCTAAATCCATAAAAGAACTGTAATTAAGTTATCTAAGATGCTTTGAACAGCTTCATTTGAGAAACTGGGCAGGTTTTTCACCTTTCAAAAACTGTTCAGGGTGCAACAGTTTTAAAGTTTTCTAGAATTCAAATAACAATGTTCTCTGTATGCTCTCTTCAAACAAACGCTTCTAAAAAACATGTGCAACGTTGTCTATATGGATAGAATAGGTGCACCTCAAATATCATTTCAAGGAAGTATGGCAGGTAATTAAAGATACCAAACAAACACTAGCCTGCAAATGTTTATACAAACAGACTTACTGTTACAAAATGACACTAAAATAAGCTCTTATTAGAAGTACTTATTTATAGAATATGTTGTAAAGACACTTCTGCTTTCCTAGAGGATTATGCATTTGCACCTTGCAGTTAAGTCAATAATAATGTATGAGAGAGTTGTGCCTTAAGGGAAGTATACAGTTTACAAAAGAAATATATTTTGTACCAACCTTTGTTCTGTTTGTAGCAAAAGGCTCCTCCATTGAGGATCTCAGAGTCTGCCATTACCAGAACTGTTTTAGGCAGCAGGTATACTTTCTGTAAAATTATTTGAATTAGAGTTTTTAGAAAAAAAACAGTTCCTGATCATACCCTCCTGAGAACCAAACAATAAAGTCTCTTTTAGCTGAACTTTTTTTTGTGTGATATCCTGCCTCTTTGGAGCTAAAAGAGGTTACACAAGCACATGAGATATCATTGGAAAGGCCACGATGTCCTCTATTCAGTACATCAGGACATAGTAGGGTAGTTCAAATAAGTCAAAAGATATAGACCAAAAACAACCCTCCATTACAGAGAACATAAGTGAATAGGCTGGGTCTCAGGAGGATATGTATAACACAAAGTTCATATCATAGCAATCTTAGTAGCATAAAGGCTACATATCTTTTGAGATTCTCCACTTCAACTTGAAATCTTTAATACTGCTTGCACGTGCGCATTTGTGATGCTCTTTGGATTTTCTCCATTGTGTCAAAAATGCAACCCTATAACTTAAATTCTATGTTGGGGTTGAGGATGAAGTTGTAAGTAGCCAAATCTATCAGGTAAGGTGACCACAGTTCAGATTGTTTGGAGCAAATGTTCTCCCTGAGACACCTCTGGACGTTACAGAGAAATTCTCTGAGGTATGCATAATAAGGAAGGTTCCTGGCTTGATGCAACACCTTTTTGCTTGAAGACAGCAGGGTGTTCCAGGGAGGACAGCAGGTTGGTGCCTGCTTATAGCAGGAGATCTAGCTCGCACCAATGTGACAAGAAAGGAGGGGGTGGGGTCAGTTTGATACAGATGTTAATGTACGGCCTTTATACAAGTGTGAGGCCCATGGTGAACTCTCGGGAAGTGTTTGAAATAAAGCTGAACAAATTTTTTGCGCGATGGATAGCTTACTCAAGGAGTGGGTAGCATATAGGGTACTGGTATGCTGTTTTAAAACTATTAACCAAGAGCTGTCTACTCACATTTATCTTTAACGTTTTCATTTAGTGTCACTAATTATTTAAATACCATTCTATGAGAGTTTTAAAGTTTACCTCCACTTCTTCGGCTAAGATGCTATTGAGGGCATGGGACTCCGTGCTGGGATGTCCAGAGGCCGACACCCAGGTCAGCTGTTGCTGAGTCCTAAGCACTCTGCGAGCACAGTTTCTCCAGAGTCTGCACACACTGAAACGGTAAAAGATAAACTCTGTCTCACTTGCTGACCAGGTACAATCGCTTAGTTAAAAAAAAGAAAGAAAGACTCAGCTCGTCTTTATATCCAGGCAGAGTAGCTGAAAGCAAGCCCTTGATTAGAGTCCAACAGACAATAACAACCGCTAGGCTAGCTGCTGCTTTAGCTCTTCCGTAAGTTTTTGCGTCGGAGTTTCACTTCTATCGGCGGCCATTAGCGTTAGCTCACAGTGATGCGTACAAAGATCAACCACCTACCTCGCGAGCTGGAGAAGCGATTTGGTTGGTATGAACGTAAGAATCCTCTCAACCACTTCCGCAACATTGCTGAGTACGTACTCAGCCTTAGAATCCGGAAAAAAATCAACAAAATCTGAGTTCTCGCTCATGTTTCGCTCTGTAGTAGTCGTGAGACTCACAACACAGACTCCAACTACGAACTTCGACCCCTGCACTCCCACCGCTGTAGAGGGATAGCCTGTTTATTGGCGCCTCCCTGCGGCGAGGAGGAACTATAGCAGTTAAGGCACCCCTACAGGCATGTGAAAATCTTTCACTTTGATCCAACACATAATCAAACCTTAAATAATTGGATGATAAAGATGATTTAATTTATTTTTATTAAAGGTACAATTCGGGCATTTTCATCTCTAGACCCATATGCCTTTGGATGAGAGCTGTAACAACAAGTTTAGGGAGGTCCAGTTGCTTTTTTCCCCCCAAGCTAGAAAAGTTTAATCTTGTGTTTGCCTTTGCATGTTGAGATGGCATCAAGAAAACTTTTTTTTTTTTTAACACTACTATGCAAATTTCTTGAGTAACCCTTTATTTCTTTAAATTTTGCTAGGAAAATGAGAAACAGCCTGAACTCTTGTATGTAAACTTTCTTGAAGTGGTTTTCAGAGTTCTCCAGGTTTCTTGATGATCCCACACTTCTTCAATAATGTTCAAGTCCAGGTTCTGAGGATTCATCACTCCAAGACCTTGACTCCTTGGAAGCAGGCAGTCAAGGTCTTGGGGGAAACTCAAGCTTCTTTCTTCCAAGAACAATTAACAATTGCAACAGCCAGGTTGATTCGCATATTTATTTATGATTTGTACATCTCCAAGATAAAAAACAAAAATGAGTGTTTCAAAAAGAAAACACCTACATAGATAAGTACGCCACAAGTATTTAGTTTGCTTAGTTGAAACAATATAATGAGTTTCGCTACTGTGCTAAGAATTCCTTCCTTGCTAAACTGGAAGAGAATATCACTTACAGTGAATACATTTTTACAATACAAAAAGAAACTAACACATAAGCAACTTTACAAAAGTACACATAATAAAAGTCCCTTTCATAACCTTGGCTTAAATTATGGCTTCATTCATGACGATCATGTGCAGTATATTCCCCAAAAAAGTGCAAATTCCCCACACGTACATGTAAACAATTAAAGATGTACAGTAAACTTTAAATGACCTTTGACTACAGTGCATAAAGGAAACTGTAGATGAGCTTCTAACTTGCGCAGAGCTTGTGTCTTCAAGATGCCACGGTCAGAGGAGACAAACACAAGCTCCAGCTTTGCGTGTAGCAGTCATAGTCATATGGGAGCCAGCCATATTCAGAGCAGATGAGGCAATGTGAGGAGGGGAACAGAGCTAGGTCAAAGGTTAACCATCTCCATTAGAGTATGATCCAGCATCTGCTTTATGCTCAGGCCCTCTTCTTTAGCACGTGTGAGTTTATCTGTTAATATAGCATTGCATCAGTTAAAATCCAAAAAAAAGAAAGAAAAACAGTTGCAAGAGACACAGAATATAGTCAGACAAAGGTTTACCTCAGGTACAGTGACAAACATATGCTGGATATCGTTACATACCCCAGTATATATTTTTTTTTCCAGTAAGAGGTCAGCACTTATTAGCGGAGTCGATATCCTCAAGTTATTTAGATTTTCTGATATAACTAATCAGATTTGAACTTTTATTTAAAGTATACTAGAAATAGTAAAAACTCACACTATTGACAGGGCTGTGGTCAAGAATGGACGTGGTGAGTTTATGCAAGGGGGGGGGGAAGCTTTCCTTTTTTGTAATATATGATTTGGCAGTGGAATTGACCAAAGTATAAAACCCTAGCACTTTTGAGGAAAAAACTGAAAACTCTTCTAAGCACTAATAATTGTCTCCTTTTACTATTGGACCAGTATCACTTTACTTTTATTGTATATGCACACTCCACGTCCTTTTTTCTTCCCCATTCACTTAGACAAATTACTGACAGATCATACAGGGGGTACTGTGAAATCTGTTATTCACATCTTCCTTACCGCCAACACTTCCTTGTTGCTACAGGTGAATCATATGATCAATCTCCTCCTGTGCTACGATTAACAAACAGTTCGCCGCTAAATAAAACTGCACACCTTTTCTTTGAAGTTCTCTTTATCCAGCTACACTGTTTTGGCTTAAGCTGCTATGTCCTGAGGATATATAATGAAACTAAATGTTGCTTGCCTTGCTTTAAGCATCACAAGGCAAGCAACATCTTGCCTTGTGATGCTTAAAGCGCCCCAAAATAAACATTGGGAAAAATTCAGCTGGAATGTTTCTTTCCTGAAGTCACAACCCAATTATTTGGCACTTTTAGCATCGCAAGGTGAGCACCATGTAGTTTTATTATATTCTTGGAGAAGGCAGACATCTCTACAGATAACTATGAGGTTTGTGGGAACAGTTCCCAACAAAGCACTTCGCTCTCAGACTGCAGGCTTACTTGTTGTTCCTAGAATTTCTAAAAGTAGAATGGGAGACAGAGCCTTCAGATATCTGGCTCCTCTCCTATCAAATGAGCTCCCAGTTGAAGTTTGGGAAAAAAACTCTTTACTTTTAAGATTACATTTGAAAAACAAAATTATTTTGAATAAAGCTTTAGTTATTTATACTGCTACAAGTTAAGGCTGCTGGAGGACGTCCAATGACGCACTCAGGATTTCTTCACTTCCCTCTTCACCCCTGATGCATTTACATGCCACTATTGTATACCATTATTTTTCCATCTAGTCTCTCTTGGTGCGTTTAGTCATCTTTCTCCTCACACCCCAACCAATCACAGTATGCTGCCATCCTCCCCAAGATCTCCCTGTTAAAAGACAGTTCCTTTTCCCTATTGTCACAGAGTGCTTCCTCAAAGGGAATTGTTTGATTGTTGGAGTTTCCCTCTAATCTTCAGGGCCTTTACATTATAATATTTAGTGCTTTAGGTGACTGCTGCTGTAAACTAGTGCTACATAATTGAATTTATTAAATTATTGCAATTCATAATTAAAATGTGAATGCTTCACTGAAATGCTACAAGTAAAAACGACACACCTGTCCAACCATCCATCTCACCCAAGTACAAAAAGGAAAATCTGGGTATAATCCAAGTAATTTTAAAAGTGATGATATTTGTTCAGTCCATTGCAATATTCCAAGGCCTCCTTTTCATGGATAGAAGCACATATTGCAGACCAGATTTCAATTATGTAGCCCTGACAATAACTGAGAAAATATATCAACTGAATTTCGTCCCTCTCCTGAACCTGTGTAACCTTCCACTTGAAGCAGTTATTGGAACATGCATGTGAAAATCTCTCACTTGTATTCCCACTTTTTTGAAAGCGTAACTTGTTTTGTTTTTAAGACATAACTGCTGCTGTGTATAGTTATTTAAATAAACAGTACAACAACATTCCTGGTGACTGGAATTTCAGAAACATTAAAGCATACAAGATTCCCTTCCAGTTTATGCCTCGTTTAGAGCTACTCTCAGTTCATTGGTGAGAAGACGATTTTTCTCAAGCTGCTTGTATAGGTGGTCTTGACAGTCAGAAAGCAGGTAGGAGAAAAAGGAAAGACAAAGAAAGGAGGTTAGTATAAAGAGTGACGCTTTGAAGGTAATCACAAAATAAGTTTGTTGATTTCCTGACCTAATGAACACAGAAGGCTCAAGAAATACGTTTTTGTTTTTTTAAAGACAGTCATAAGCCTGCCATCTTGGCTAACCACAGAAAACTCACACACACTACTGGTTTTACAAACACTGTTTCCTTTTCACTGCTTATTAATTACTTAGACTAGAATGATAAGACTGCAACCACCTTGGGATTAGTTAGGGGACAAAACAACACACACTCACAAATAGAAAAATAATGATGATGCACATGTTTGTACTGGATCTTTTTGCATCTAGCTGCAGCAGCCACTTTCAATCACCAGAGAACTGCAGAGGTCACCTGATGGGAGTTAACCTGGTCCAACTCTGACTGCAGACAGTTTGTGCAGCCTGTACCAATGAACACATCTTATCTGCGCAACAATGTCACCTCATTGAAACAGTGGACTTGACTCAACCGGTTGGCACCTAGTTGAACTCTGTGTATATTCCTATATAAAGGGAACATTGCAGAGCATGTAATTCTACAGTTAAATTGCCATTCTGTAGCAACTATGTCACCATTTGTGGGGAACTTTCTATTTCTACTTTAAATCTATGAGGTTCGATCTGCATGCAATTAGTTCATGTGAACTACTGTGACTATGACATAAGACATTTGGGCCACCCCAAACAGCCTTACAATTTTGTGGTCAATCCCATTCGAGTTTCAATAGATTTAATTTAGCAAGTGAAACTAAACAAATCTTATCCTACTCAATTGTTTATAATTTACAGTCGCATTTCTCTGCAATAGCCCCTGTGACTGTATTAGCATTCTTTAAATTAAAGAATTAAAAATAAATAAATAAAATAAAAAATCTATAGTAGTAGTTTTAGTGACCATGTCTGCCAATACTGGCTTGGAGTCTAGTTGATTTGCTATTTAGACCTACAATATGAGGAGTGTTTATTTTTTGGTTTTATTTTTTTGGCTACGTTCACATCTGCAAACACTCAATGAGTATTGAAAATGTTAACTTGCTATTTCTAAAGTACATCAACTGCATTTAACTACAGCTGAATCTGAAGGTGTGAGGAAGCCTTAAAACAATAAAATATAACTAAAGATATAAAATCCCCAATCAGCTGATTAAAAAATTGAATACAATTCACTGCCACTACAAGTAACTCAGGAGTTTATTCAAAAGCTACTAAACAGTATAAATTAAAACACAAAGAAGGTAAAACAATAACAAAAAAGGACAAATGGAAATGAAGAAGCATTGCGAGAGAAAAAGAAAAGGATGACATAGATGGAAAAATGTTTATTTTATATAAAGCAATGTGGCTCAAAGGTCTGAAAGACAGATGGACAAATGTACTCCAGCAGCCAAGGCCCAATGTGCAGTACTGCCAGGGCAGTAAAGAAATAAATAGACAAAGGAGACAGAAAGTAGGGCTGTGCTGCACAGGAGAGAAAGGATGATGCTCAAGCAGCTTCTGGAGTGAAGAGTGTGAGAATTTAGCTGTGAACAAAAACAAAAGAACAAAAATGTTGGAGGGAGAAATAAAAGAATGAAAACATATGACATGAGAGAGAAAAATGGATGCAGAACTAAGAACTGAGACAGGGAACAAGCTCTACTAAGTAAGCACTCATGTTAAAAGGTCTGCAAAAAAAATTGTATTAAAATATATATTTTTTTAAAAAGAAATCAAACATGATTAGGTCACTCATAAATTAGTGTTAGACAAGCACGGAAGGATTTAAAGTTGTAGTTTAGCAGAGTTAAGTCACGGCACTCAAACATGCCACAAGAGGGCGCTACTGTATGTTGTTGCTGTGGTTAAGGAGATAAAGCTCTAAGACAGCACGGAAACAAGCGTGTTGTGAATTACATGGAAGTCATGTCGTTGAGGGCGTGGTCCAGCTCCTCGCTGATGGCCTTGTACTTCAGTTTCTGGGCATACAGCTCATCTATAGAGTTGTAATTATTATAGAGTGGCAGTGAGGGGGCAGTGAACAGAAAAATAACAGCGTCAAGAAATGAAAGCCAAAAGAAAATGCAAACTGAGGAACTGAAATAAAAAGGCAGGACAGAAATAGGAAGGAACATGAACAGCTGCTGACACCGTGTCAAATTCCTGAGGAGTCACCGAGAAACTGCCTCACATGTTCCGTGACCCTGTGAACACTTCTCGGGGCTAGCTGGCCTTGAACGCTCAATACACCACCATGCCAAACTGTACTGCAGTGAGAAATGTTGATGCTAACATGAATCATATCATGGTAGGTTCTGCTTATTAGTTTTGTTTTTCTTCTGGCAGACAACTGACAGTGTAGATATTTGTCCTGGGGATTATTTAACAACCTGCTGACCAGATAAATACCTCAAACAGCCCCACATGAGAGATTTGCCTTTTATTAGTTTCCCTTTCAGAAACCAGGACTCTACTTTAGACTAAGACTTGTAACTGGGTTGCTTTTTGCATCAATAAATTTTGTAATAAGAGTAACAGATGTTTGCTTATATGGAAAATGAACATGAAACGCTGCACCAAAGACTAAAAACCAAGTGTAAAACATTCATACCCTCAAGGTCATCAATGGTCTTCTCCAGCTTGGCAACTGATCTCTCAGCGAACTCGGCACGGGTCTCAGCCTATGTGGAGGACAGCAATAAAACATTGGTAATGTAAACCTAATGGAAATTAATAACCACAGCCCCAGAGGAAAGGAAGCCCTTAAGTATGAGTAAAAAATATACACACACACACACACACACACACACACACACACACACACACACACACACACACACACACACACACAATTAAGTAATGCAATCGATTCAATCTTCAGTTTCAAGAGAAGCTTCTATTTAAAATTTAATTTAGGATACATAAACGTATGACTCACTGATAACTCTAACTCACCTCCTTTAGCCTGTCTGTCAGGACCTTGATCTCCTCCTCGTACTTGTCCTCCTTCTGTGAGTACTGTGGTTACATACACAGGGCAGAGTCACTCAAATATACAAAACATGAAAATGCAACAAAAATAAGTTTCAAACAAACTTTATAGGTTTATACTATGAATATTTGTCAATAATCTTACCTTTTCTGCCTGGGCCTCCAGAGACTTCAGGTTGTTCTGCACAGTTTTCAGCTCCTCCTCAAGCTCAGAGCATTTGCTGCAGAGTTATGGTGTGATTAAACACGTAGAGAAAAACCACAGAAAGCAAGAGAGGTGTGAGGAAAATGTGATCATTACCTCTCAGACAGCTCAGCACGCTCTTCTGTACGTTCCAAGTCACCCTCAATGATCACCAGCTTACGGGCAACCTGAAGTCACAACTCCTTAAGTTTAGTCCCACACTAGCTTAACACATTAGTGCATCCTATACTGGTCAGACATGTCAAGCATTGCATCAAAGTAAATAACTGAACAATTGTCAAAGTTCAGGGTGCACTGAACAGCTGAGAAACTCGCCTCCTCATATTTGCGGTCAGCCTCCTCAGCGATGTGTTTGGCCTCCTTCAGCTGGATCTCCTGCAGCTCCATCTTCTCCTCGTCCTTCATTGCCCTGTTCTCAATGACCTTCATGCCTCTGAGGGAAGGGAAGTGGTATAAGGTGAGTCTTAGTAATGTTTACACTATGCGTCATAGAGGAACAGGAAATTCCACTCTTAAAAGAAACATTTAGTGCAAAGCATATGGATCATACCAATACCTTGTATTAGTGAAGTAGAGATAAAATTAGAGAGAGAGAGAGACCACTACATGACTATATGGACAAAGTGTCTAAATACTTAACACACATCCTCATCTGTCATGTTCTGCCAAGCACATGGCAACTGTCTGAGAGGATAAGGATGAATTGAATACCAAATGAAGCACAACACAAAATCATGGGCATGAACCGGAATAACGTTCTATTAAATTTCCACAGGTGTGGATTAGCCACTGATCAGGAGCTATGCATTTTCGATCATAAAGAAACAGTAACCATCTCAATATTATAATATTACACAAAGCAACAATTAAATTAAATGCAATTATTTAAATACCTGCACATTTGTGAAGAGTGATACAATACAACTTCAAGCCACCGGTGGCAGCAGTGAGCCCAATCTTAAGTGACACTCAAAGAGCATGTGTCATGTGCAAATGTTTGGTTTTATAATATAATAAAGTTTAGCAAAATCCAGTATTAAAGCGCTTCATACTTAAATTTCCATTTATGTTTAATGCTTTTAACTCACCTGTTCTCAGCTGCATTTGAATAAAGCACCAAATCCACACTGTTTAACTTTTAAGCTTAAATTTCAAAACTTACATTTTAACTACTGATTTTATTTACCTTTCCTTCCTCTTTTTTCCAGTTTAAATCATGCTTTCTGTTTTTTAATGTCTCTGTAAAGCACTTTGAATCACCTTGCTGTTGAATTGTGCTATATAAATAAACTTGCCTTGCCTTTTAAAAGTTAGCAACAACAAGAGACTCCATGCAGGATTTTCTTTTCCGAGCTTGTCTTAACCCTTCTTTGTCACCCTTTTTCCATTACAGTACTCTGCAAATGAGTATGAATAATATAAGAGGGGTGGGAGAGCGGTGCCCGTTTAGTGCCAGTTTTCCAGATGCAAAATACCCACCTCTCGCTCTCATCAGCAGCCTTCTCAGCCTCCTCCAGCTTGGTCAGAGCTGTGGCCAGACGCTCCTGAGCACGGTCCAACTCCTCCTCAACCAGCTGGATACGTCTGTTCAGGGAAGCTACATCACCCTCAGCCTAGGAGAGCACAACACCAGTCATCTACAGGCACAACAAGTTTATTCATTTAACTGAAATTCGTGTGTTATGTTTGGCTCTGCAGGCTTTCAGCTGCTGTGAGATCTTAGGCAGATAAAATAACTCATGCTCTCCCTGGAGAGATTGGCCTGGGTCAGCTTGTCCAATAGAGGGATGCAGGTTGTTTATGTACATTTTCCAACACCAGTTAAAAGAGTGTGCGTCATTTCTCTTTTTCTAACACATTTTATTCTAACCTTTTTTTTGGTTATAATACAACAGGATTTCTTAAAGGAGACAAACTTATCCACCCTCTCTGGCGTTTTCCCAGCCAAACCTGTAATTTCGTGGCTCGCTGTGATTTAATCTTAAACAAATTAGCTAAACGGCTACGTTTTGTTATGTCGCAAGGTGGATAAATGGAGGTCCCTGTGCCTAAACTAGCCAGTCACACAAGGGAGGGCTTTATCTCACTGGACCTGCGGTGTTGCGGGGCTGCTGTGCCGTTAGCTTACTTGAAAAGGACCGTTTTGTTTATTCGGGATCTACCGGGTGGAGTCCTTTCGCATCCACCCATCCCTTACTCACATCCATCGGTGGGCTAATTTCAAACTCGCCAACCTGCTACCTGTTTTCGACCATATACCGAGGCGGTCTGGGCCTACTTAGCAACCATGCTTTTTGACCAGATTTACTCCTAATGCTCTGGGCTCCCCGGGGACTAATTGCCTTATAGAGTCATTAGCCGCTTACTGCTTCCCTCGCACTCCTCTCCTGGTTCAGGTCCCGCTGTAGTAACGCCGCCCGGTCCTCCGCCGCATCGGCCTGCTCCTGCAATGACTTGATTTTCTTTTTCACCGCTTCCAGGGAGCTCCCACCGGCCATTTTTTTTGCTCTGTTTGTCTCAGCTAAGCTAGTTTTCTCTCCGTTTTTTGCGTGCTTCCCCACACGCAGACACAAGCACACTTGGAGATGCGGCGCGTTTGATCCCTGCCCCCACCGCCTTTAATCAACCGCTGATGAGGATTGGGACGTGCCACCAACCCCGGAAGTAACTCATTTTACTCGAAAATAGTTGAATAAATTTAGTGAACTGAATATGTGGATCATAATTATTAGTAATGGTCTTTTAAAATATTTATCAAGCCATTTTAATGCTTTTTGGCTACGACAAAACTACATTATGAACCAGTTAGTTTAAGTGCGTCCCCTACTGCTAATTTGAGCTAAGCCTTTCAAAATCACAGTTCCAAACATCAACTTAATCTAAAGACAGCAAGAGAGTGCCTTAAATCACTTATACACACATAATACACACATTATAAGTTTAATTATTCGGACAGTGTTATTAATGTTCTCGATATTCATAATTGTGCTAATTAGACCTGCAGAACTTTGTCTTCCTGCACTAAACTGGCTTAAAGAGCACAGAAGACACCCATGCTCTATTGTAGTCTATAATATTCAAATATATTGCTATGTTTATACTCTGTCATTAAATCAGTCAACATGAGTCTATCTCACGGATGTTAAAAATTTTGTTGCTGCTGCTGACGTCGTCTCTGCTCCTGACGTCATCAATTAGGCTTTATTGGCGTAAGAATGAACGCTGCCAATAAACTGGTAATTTCATCTGGGTTGAGTATAACCGCGGAGTACGTTCTGTGGCCAACAGGGCCACAAATCTGTCAAAATGCACTTCATAATATGCTTGTAAAATACACGACTGAAATCAGACACTGGCCCTCAGATTCGTCCAAATGGTGGTGGAACGCAACGGTAAGCCAGTGAGCTGTGACTTTACCTTATACAGCACAAGAGCTAAATTTAACTATCCATATATTCTTATGAAGCCCACAACTCTCTTATAATTGATTAATGCATAACTTAAGCATTAGGGTGTCTGTTTCATGGCTGGTGATCTTAGTTTCCAGACGGGACTCAAAAGGAGTGTATCAAGGTCATATCATTAGGCAGTGGGTGCGCCAAATGGGTTCCTTCGGCCCAAACTCACATCGGTGGCTTTCTTCTCTGCGAGCTCCAATTTCTCCTGGGCCTCCTTCAGGGCTTCAGAGTATTTGTCCAACTCATCCTCAGTTGCCTTCAGCTTCTTCTGCAGTGCTACCAGGTCATCCTCAAGCTGGTACGCAGAGAAACGAGAAGATTTTTATTTACGTGAGGATGATTTTCTCAGATTAATTCTCAACACAAACAACGCGGAATCAAAACACGCTTTTATTAATTAAAAAAGGGACACACACATATATATTTGTTACTAAACGAATGAATTTCTATTAAAAGACTATTATTTCTATTAATTCTATTAATTACTATTATTTAAGGATTTCTTAAATGATAATAATAATGGATTGGATTTATATAGCGCTTTTCAAGGCACCCAAAGCGCTTTACAATAACACTATTCATTCACTCTCCCATTCATACACTGGTGGAGGCAAGCTACAGTTGTAGCCACAGCTGCCCAGGGTAGCTGTGGCTAGGTAAAGTGGGAGGTAAAGTGTCTTGTCAGTAAGGTAAAGTGTCTTGCCCAAGGACACAACGACCAGGACAGAGAGCCCAGGGATCGAACCGGCGACCTTCCGGTTACAGATGCGATTCCCAACCCCCTGAGCCAAGGTCGCCCTTGAAATTGATATTTATCTCATTGCTTAACAGCATAACTAATGACTAAAGGATCCAACTAGAAATGTGCAGTTTCCAATCGTGCCAACCTCATGCAGTCAACATATGGAGTAAAGAAACGCTAAAAGAAAAGCTATTTTTAAGGTTATTATTTAAAAGTGATTTTTTTTAAATCAAATAATAATCCTCAGTGGGAGATCATCGGAAAGAATCATGCAGCGCCTTGCGCAACGTGCCAATGGCACTGCTGCGTAAAAGCATCAGAGCGAGTTTCACACTGGATGCCGACCTGTTTGCTTCTGTCCTCAGATGCTTTCTTATCTGACTCGGCCTGCTCAGCTCTGTCCAAGGCATTCTCCTTGTCGAGCTTGAGCATCTGCATCTTCTTCTTGATGGCATCCATGGCTGGTTAGTGTCGGCGGTCTCTGCGTAAACCAAACAAAAGAAACTGAATGAAGGGATCGGAGCGTCTGGACCACTCTGAACGCCAAGCTGGAGTGCGAGCTCGGTTAGTCTGTAGTGAGTCAAATATGTATTTTGGCTGGGCAGTTACTGGATACCGAATACAGTTTCGGAATGAACTACAGCTGCTTGCCAACGTGGAGACCCTTCTTTTTTTCCTAAATCTCTTCACTGATTCGCTCTTCCGAGACATTTGACCACTTCTATGACTATACATGGGGTACAGACGTCAGGAAGGCACTACCCTCTCACAGCAAGACGTCCACTCCTGTTTCTAACACCTTCCAAGTGGAAGTAAAGTGTCAGGACTCAAAGAGTAGTTCTCTGAGGGGGGTTATTTGGAATAAATGCGTTGGTAATGACGACTCAGTTAGCACCCAGAAGGATAAGCCACAAACTACAATACATGTGAGAAAATGTACATTTAAGACATCAACTGACGTTTATCCTATAATTATTTTAAAACCTACTTTTTACACAACAGAGCCAAACTGCATCCACCAAACTGGGCCAAAACCACATTTTTAATACCTTTCCAAAGCACTTTGTGGTTGTTTTTGCCTTAAAATTTGCTATATAAATCAATTTTACTTACTTGCTTACTTAATCAAACATTTTGTTCTGTATCCAGAAATAAACACTTAAAGAATTATGGTACCAGTTCTTGCATCAAAGCTATTCCCACAAAACAAATATATCTGATTGGTTAAGCCCCTGCGAAAGTTTTTCTCCCCTGGAGGGCTGTCATATTAGCCAGTATGGCTTGTTTGCTGCTCAGGGATCATTTCAGCAGCTCCCTTACAACATAGTTCAACATCCAAGCAGCAACCAGATAGGCTTTGCTTTCGGTAGAGTTCTATCATCAAGCCTGTCCAACTCTTCTCTGAGCTAATACATGCAAGATAATTCCAGCTCAGATTTGCCACAGTGGGTACAGTGGTGTGCACATACAGAAGCTCTGGAATTTCAACATCACCCCCTCCCTGCGCCTTAGTGAGAGTTCACACAGCCACTGGCACTGCTGCAGCTGTCACACACAACATACAGTCAGGACGGTTGAGGAATGATATTTTAACCTACTGTTGACTACAGTGATTGATTATTTGCATGTAAGAAGAACTGGACCCAAAAAAGAAAGTTGTGTAATACTGTATGAACATCATTGACCTCGTCTTACATCGTAACAAATAACAAAGCATTCTAAGAATATTTTGTCATCTCCTACTCGCCTTGTCCCTTATGCTATTTGTTGAGTGCATATTTTGGAATCTTGGTGCTTGGACAGCACCTGCTGGACTCTGTCCATGACCCCATACTCTTTACAGTCTGACTTTCAGAAGAGAGGCATCAAACACTTTTTAAACAAGCAAAGCACACGCTCACCAAATGATTCACTGATACTGTATTTGATAAACCACAATTTTATTATGTGAATGATTGTTAGTTCACATGCTTAAAGAAGAGATTACAAGATCATTAAATAATTATGGTAAAATCTTGATGTTTTTAATTCTCTCCCTTTATCTCTGTGATGTACCTTTGCATTTTATTTTGTTGGTGATCTGGCCTGAAATCCTTCCTGTGGAGCTTTATTAAGGCAGTCAGCTGTCACTGTGTTGTCATTCTGCCATGTGTTTGTGGACAGTTCAGCAGCCAGGCAGGCATACCAGTCATACACAGAGATCAGAGAGGCTCAGGGTGCATTCCATGTCACCCTAGCACCCTGGATAGATAGAGAGACGAACATCGTCACATTGTACCTGTCCAACAAATAATGATTTCTTCAGGTTAGGTTAAGGGAATTTGAATCATGAGACAGAAATGTATTAATTTGATAATTAAGAATGATGTATTTTTTATTTCTTCTGATTTTAGCAAATATAGCTATTTTCCTCCATGGCCTTGATACTCAGACAACATTTTCAGCCATTTTGCTATCAGCCAAAGTGATCATTTTCTTAATCACTTGGGTCCTTTTGACCTTTTGTTTTTACCACCAGACCTAAAATTAGCAGCACCATGGCTCAGTGTTTAGCACTACTCCCTCACAGCAAGAGGTTCCTGGGTTTGAACCTTCTGTGTGGGGGTTTGTACATTCTGTCATGTATGCATGGGTATGCACTAAAAGATGCATGCTCAGTTAATGGTTCCTGTCTGGGTCCAGGACACACATAGATAATTAATCCGAAAAGTTTCAGTTCAAAAAAGACTTTTAAAAAATGTCACTAGTTAAATTATATATTAAATGAGTGCTGTCAAACCTGTTAAAGCTTTAAGGCAGACAGGTGTGATAACTGAATCAAACCTCAGTGTTTCCAGAAGTCCCTACATGCAAAGAAGTGCATGGCCTTGTTACCATTATGTCGCAGTCCTGTGAAGAGCCGCATGTGAACTTTAAATGCTGCATGTCTGTGAAGGTTCTCAGTCATCCAGGTCATCGTAGTCAAAGGAGCTTGCAAAGAAAAGCGTCTGGACTTCTTTAAGTTGCTTGAAGACGTTTCACCTCTCATCCGAGAAGCTTCTTCAGTTCTAAGGTCAAATGGTGGAGAGTCTGGCTGATTGGGACCCACACCCAGTTTCACACCTTGGCTCAGGCGATTAGAGGATCATCAGGGGGTCCTTTTGTCCCTCTTTGGGGGGAAACTCCCACTAGGTTTATATCTGGGACTCTCCACCATTTGACCTTAGAACTGAAGAAGCTTCTCGGATGAGAGGTGAAACGTCTTCAAGCAACTTAAAGAAGTCCAGACGCTTTTCTTTGCAAGCTCCTTTGACTTTAAATGCTGCAATTTCATTTCATTAAGTGGTGATTGCTTAAGACCTGTTTGCTGTTGCGAGGCGCTCATAAATCTAAGCGCACTATGATTGAAAGATCAGACGGGCTTATGCGCCATCTTGTAATTGACTTCTTTTATTTATGTACTTTTGTAACGCCAAAGGTATTCAGCAGTGTTTTTACAGTTTGGTGTCAGACCACAAATATAAACTTCGTCACAGATCTGTTGAGACAGCTGTGTAAGGAGCTCCCTGACAAACAAAAATAATAAAATATGGGAGTCTGGTGATGATATCACTGTGAATGTCTAGACTGGAATTTCTCACTTCCTCCTCAATAATTAAAAGATACCCACACATACTGCTGGCGTTTCACTTAAACCTGGTGAGACAAACTTAATGAAGCTCATCAAAAGGGTTTAGACAGATTCACATGTGAGGCCGTGCAAATGAAGGAGTGTGTATGAGTGTGCAGCGTTCTCATCACGGTAATCCATTTTAGTGCATCGGTGGAATAACACCATAAAAACCAGCTGATCTGACCCTAATCTTTTTATTGAAAAGAAAAGGTGAACGTGAGGTAGTGAATGTAGAGAGATGGGATGAAAGAGCAGATGAGAAGAAGGAGATCAAGATGCCGTTTGTCCCCAAGGCACCGCTAACTAACGACGGGTAATCTTACATTGAGCACAACTGAAGCGTCAAGACTTGCTATATAGCATGCTGTAGTCATCAGTAACTGTAGCTGACTTCAATTATAATTAGATTTAGGACATAAAAATAATGGATGAGCTGTCTTCTATCACCTGCTTGTCCACATTAAATGCAATGCCCTCGTCCTTTCAGCCAGGGTTTTTGCTGTCTTGTCCACAGCCAACAGGGCCTCTTGTTACAAGTCAGACCCACTGTTAACAGAAATGTTTTAGCAGCTACACAGTTTCAGATTTGTGCCAGATAGAAAAACACGAGGTATTTGCTTTAAAAGCTGATTTAGTGAGAAAATATCAGGGAAAAAAAGGACTCCAGGCTTTAAAACAGTGCCAGGAGCAGCTGTGTCACTGCAATTGACTTTGCCTCCTCAAATTTTAGTGCTGGACAAATTTAGCATAGGCTTCATTTTATAGTCCAGACTCAATATAGAGTCAGGTTTAGTGCTGACTCAGAAATACCAACTTGTCCTGACACAGACACTTAAAGAGACCTTGTTTGTTCGCCAGAAGTTACCCCTCTTGTTATTCACTTAGAGTGGTTTCACATTCTGCAGCTCCAACATCACACATGGATGCAACAGACATGATGAATCTGATGTTCTACATTATCAGCAGACTGTTAAATTCTGCTTTCTGTAAATATGATATCCCAATATAAAAGTCTTACAGTATGCTGGTAATAAACTTCTGGTAGAGTCCTTATATAGCATGATACTGAACCTCAGTGCATTTTAACTACACACTAAAACGAGTTCTTGACACACAGGATTAAACACTGCGTGGTCAAAGTTGAACGTGATATGTTTAAATTAGAAATTATTATTATAATTATTATTAATGGTCAAGAAGTACACGTACGATCTTATTCTCACCTAATTTGGTTAAAGATATTTTAATTTATGACGCCTTTGATTCAATGTGTGTTCCAGATAAATATTATTATTATTGGCAGAGGGTTTTGCCAGAATAGAAGTGCAATCTTGGCAGCCAGTAATGATCTACGTGTGATCAGAGTTCTCAGATATATTCAGAGATAAACCATCAACAAGCTATATGACAAATTGGAGTAACTTCAGTACTTCAGTTTCTTTTCACAATAATCTTGTACTTTACAATTGAAACTAGAGCAAACTTTAGCCCACAAAAAATATTTTTTTGTTTCATAATGCAAATGTTTCTATTGTTACTGAACCTTCCTTTAAACAGTCAGAGAATAGAGATCCAGTGCATTTTACAAAATGTTTTAGTTTCTTTCAATTTTGTCCTCACTAAAAGCCCAAATGGACCGTTTCTGAGGACAGACTTTGGTGTCAGTTGTCTCCAGGAAGCTGCACTTTCAGCATACCAGCGAAAAAGATGTTTCGAATGTGAGGTTTTAGCAGTTGAGGTTAATTCTAAGTATTAAAAGTTTCTTTTTATTTACAAGAATATTGGAAATTATATGCAATTTTAGAAGTCAGAAGCCCTGCATGGTGTAACAATCACTCATGCACTCTGGATATAGCTGCACGCTCCCATGAATTGTGGAGTTTTATTATATCTATCACTCTATATATACACATCTCTCTATATATATAGTCTATATAAAGTCTGCATTTCAGTTACATATTGGCTCTTTGGTTTTGCAACTATACAGAAACTTGCAGATCTGACTGCGTGCACATTACAAGTAAAACAACCACACACATTTTTATTACATTGAAATGCTTTATTTTCAGTGAATACAAAAAATAGTTTTTATCGAGGCCAGATAAATATCTTTTATATTGTATGTTATCATTTACTTTTATTGTAGCGAATTCCTAATTTTATTTCTGTCAAGGGAAGGGGGCGAAAACCAAAACAAAACATACAGAACACTTCAAATTGTCCACAGCATTGAAAATGAATCACAACATCTTAATGGTGACAGATATATCGAAATGTTCTTATCACATGTTTCGTTCATAGTTTTAAAAGCACAAGGAAAGAAAGCCCACCCATAAGATTTCAGTGACTTCATAACACACAATAAAGCAGTCGACAGGCTCACGTGTCCAGTCTGTCGTCATTTAGAAGCACTGTGGTACATGCCCATGGAATGTGTTCATCCGTGTAATATACATATTCAGTATCTACGGCATACTGATAATACATTTTAAAGGACGACACTTTTTTTTTTTTTTGACTGGCAGACAGTTCCTCCATCATCCCTAAAAGGCCTTGCATGTGGCAGAGAGGAAAATAAAGGGGGTGCAGTTGCTTTCAGCACTTAGAGGAACAGTACGCTAGCGAGTGGGAAATCAAATGTTAACAATCCACAGACATGAACCTACATTTAAAAGAAAAAGAACCAAAAAAAATAGCGTGTCCACTACCTTCTATTGACCACTGAGGTGAAACTGTCACATAAGCAGACCAAACAGTGTATGGGCTACGGACTAAGGCACTAATAAAAACACTACAGACTTGACTGATAAAGCAGTGAACCCACCCCTCGCTTCTCACACTCACACAAAAAAAACCCCAAAAAAACACAATGGCAGAAAATGTCTCTGAATTCAGTTCCAATGCTTCAAAACAAACAAACTTAAAGGTGATGGTCTCACGTGGAGGTCTGAAACTATCTGCATCCGAAGCACAAAGCCATGCATTTTCACAGCAGGACCTATTCTCACAATCTACTGTAATATTGAAACAGAGTCCATATAGTAAGACATGTGAACAAAACACATTACAAACAAAAGGTTGTTCTATTGCAGCGAATAGCAAGTTCAGTAACGGAGCACCCAGAACAGGAGAAGGATTAGTGTTGCAGGCTCTTCACTTTCAGGCCATTCATGTTAAAGATTTATTCGTGTATTTATTTATTTATTCATTCATCTTTTAGATTCTGAATTTTGTTGTTTCCCGAATTTAGAAATGTGGAGATAAATAACATCAGTCCCTGGCAGTGATGAATTTTGCTGGAAAAAAATGAAAGAAAAAAAAAAAATACTAACATATAAGGACCAAAGTAAATCTGTTGGGACTAATCATCAGGAAAAAGTGCATGCATAGAAGTGGCACTCTGCATGGCATTCGGCTAATTCAACTGATCCCTGGCATCTTTCCAGTTATTCCAAACATGCATTACGTAGTAGTCGGCCTGCAGGGTTACGCAAACTTTTCCATTCTGCACGAAAAGTATAGGCAGAGCTCTGGATTATTACTTTAAGTTTACATGGCAGAAGGGAAGCTAATACTGCCCCCTAAAGCACCATCCATCTTATTGCATCATGATCATATTCTGTTTATACTGTATGTAGGTCCCATTACCTGAAATGACAAATAATTGGGGAAAAAAAAAAAAAAAAAAAAGACTTTTGAAGGTCTTTGAAGATATTTGATATCTTGCCAAGAAGCCACCCAGGACTCTGCTAGTGGTAGTAAATAAATGAGACCGTTTGCGACCCTGAAAGAGACCCCTCTCTGCTAAAAATACTCAGGAGTAATAAATATCCATTTTATGGTAACATGCCCTGCGTAGGAAAGCATTTACATGGTAACATAATGTAAAACATTCTATTTGAGTCTTAGAGGCTGCACATGAGGTCCTAAAGTCAAGGGTTGTGACAAACGTAGAATTTCCTGCAAGTTGCATTAAAGAAGTTTTGCACGTGGAGCAAACAAAGAGTATAAAAATGAGAAGAAAGGAAACAAAGACGCTTATATACTGTAACTCTCTACACGAAGAGAGGATTGCCAAAAAAACAAAAAAAACAAACCCCAAAACACTTTCATTGTTGAAATGGCCCAAGAAACATCCATATGCAAAATCTGGCCTTCCTTCATATTAGGTTTTATGGCCACTGAATTAAAGTCAAGTCATGCCACAGTGATTTACACGATTCAGACAGACATTAAGGTGCCAGATTGGGGTATACAGGCAAACATTCATACAATATCAGAGTACCAAGCAGAAATGTTTTTGCTTTCAGGGTGTCGTTGCAGTTAAATGGCTATGTGACGTGAACAGCAATACAATCAGTTCTTCACTTTAAAGTTTATGCACAAGAGCTGCAAATTGTTAAACATTACAAAAATGGCGCTTAAGAACAAACGTGAGAGCACATGTGCTGTTTGAACTAAGCATGTCACATTCTGGTTTAGATCACATCAGTTTGAAGTAGTTATACGTTAGGACATGAAGGAGTTCTTCAGGCGATCACCACAATCTTTTTGTTGTTTTCACAAAGTAGTCAGTATCACGCAGTAGTTTTTAATACGTGCTAGAAGATGACCTTACATGTTGTCAGTGGTGTTCAATGCAGACCTGGGTTTGTTAATCAGTCACAACTTATCTGGATTCACTGGAGGACGGCGTACCGGTCCAGGTGTGCCATTAGCAGGATACAAATATGCACACAAAAACAGATGTGCTCTTCACACTGGTGCAAGCGTACGTAGCAGCAAAGGTGAGGCTGAATAACTAGTTGCTGTCCTCTCGCAGTTCGCTGGGCAGGAACTTGTACTGCTGCTGCCTTATTTGGGCCAGTTTCTTTCTGGCTTCTTCCAGCTCTCTCTCCTTTCTCAGCATCTCTTCCTGGGCGGCAATGATCTACACAGACAGTGAGGAAACTTTTATGTCAGAGCATATATCATTTTAACCTTTTTTAATACACACACGACCCAAAACCTGCAAAATATGTAATTGTCGCAATGTAATCGCAATTTTTAGAACATTTACTACCTCAGTGTCTTTATGCCTTATGTTTCTGTGTGTTTATTGGTTGTATGGTCTAACTTAAGATGTGTGTGAATGCACTTGTGTACAAAAACAGGGGATTTGAATTCCATGTATTGACTGAAGAAGACAAAAATCTTTTCTGAGAACACTGACAACCATCAGGAGACGTGAAATAATTAACAAGTAGAGGGCATTTCAATAGCTTGTCAGCATTTTTCAGCAGCATCAAATCAATAATTGCCCAGCAGTGCTGAAGAATGAGAAACTGAAATTATTTGTAAAGCTGGTGACTAGAGATGTGTGAACCAGTGGATATGAAGGACAAATTTCACTAACAATAAAACTGCTAAACACACCAGAATGAACAGATTAATTTTTTTAATGCAACAGAAACTGGTTTCAAAATTAAATGCTGCTTAAAAGCATTACCTGCGCAATTCCACCCACAAACTTCGTCTTCACCACCACGTTGTCTTCATCGGATTTTTCAAATGCTGCCTTCTGAGCTGCCCGCACCAAATTGTCAGATGCTTTCTTCACTGCATTTCCAGCGATCTAAAGGGCAAATACATCATTTACAGAACAGAACAACAACATAAAAACAAAAATATACAAGTACTAGCAGCTCAAGATGAGAAAACTACGGTGTTTGACTAAAAGCAATCAGTTCCTTTTAACTGGTGCAAAGACGAGCATAAACATTTTCTAATTAAATGCACACCTGTAAAGTAAAAAGCTATTGAAGATGATCGCTAATCCTCTTCATATCAACGCTTTTAAATTAACCTGCTGTGTTTACCTGCAGTCTCCTCATGGCCTCAGAGTCTTGGTCAGCCTTCACCTTACAGGCCACCAGCAGCTGAGCAGTAGAGGCTGCCACCTGTTTGGCTGAAGAGATGAGTTTCTCCTCACTGGCGTGACCCTGCACCGAGGCATTAGCTGCCTCACACAGGTTGCTAGTTGCTGCTGCTACCATACGTGCCTGTTCATGAAAAAATAAGTTAATTTATTTAAAGTTAATTTCTGGCAGATGTGATTGTAACCTGTGTAAAACAACACTTTTCACTCCAGCACTTACAGCAGAGATCAGCCCCTGGGACCACTGTCCATCATCCACAGCATTTGCAGGGACAGAGCCCACTTTCCCCTGAGCCACCAGCTCTCTCTGGGCAGCTGAGGCTGATTTAACCAAAGCACTGGTGGCTGCAGCAATGGATTTAGCTGCCTCTAGGATCTGCTCCTCAAAGTTCAGGGTCTCGTCTGCTTGCTGAGGGAGAAGAGAACCATTCAAATGATTAAGTCTTTCGCCAGGGTGAAATTTAAAGAAATATCAAAGTTGATTAATCCTCTACTCAAACTGAAGTACTTATCACTGGAAACAGATGAACTTTGGATTTATTACTCTGTTGAATAACATTTTGTATGCACATTTTTAGACAGGACTTGATTGATCATCAGTGACCAAGGCTGGGACACTTGGTAAGAGAAACAAAATGATGATTCATCCAGATACAGAGCTTCTTCTCAAACTGCAAGAGCTGATAAGGAGCTACATACAACAACATCAAGCAAGACTCTATAGAAAGCATCCTATTATACTCATCTGCTTTTTTCTTTTCTTTTTCTTTTAAACACATACGCACACACACTTTTCACACAAACACATTCACACTACATGTCTGTAGACAGAGCGGGACACTGTAGGAATATGTTTGATATATAGTTGGGACTGAATAACAACCTAATATATCAAACATATCAGACAGAGCCCTGCAGAGAAGGCCTCCGGTGGTGGGGGCAGGCAGGGAAGGAATAGGGAGGGCGGGGGGTTAACTGGGAGCTAGAAGACACAGACTGGGACAGGCTTAAGCTAGAACTACAATGAACTAACACAGGTGGCTGGATCGGTGGCAGGGTGGGTGGTGGAGGAGTGGGATGAACAGGAGGGAGGGCACAGTAAACATGATGGTGCTTGAATCGATCTGAATGAAGACAATATTATGTATAGTATCATGAATTTTAGTGAGTTTGTCAATATAACAAGTGTCAGCTACAGAGATCACATTAATACTTCCATGAACATGAATATGCAATTATATATATATACACACATATACATATATATATATATATATATATATCTATATGCACATATGCGCACAGTACTGTGTAAGACTCTTGAGCCATCCCTCATTTCTTCATAACTTGCACGAAAATAGAAAATGGGTGGAAACGGGTTATTGAATTATGTAATTTAGTTTGGACAGTTCTAATGAGGTTATGACCGCCTTTATTCTTCAGCACAGCCTGAACTCTCTTAGGTAAGCTTTTCTGTAATTTCTTTAAATTCTCTTCAAGAAAAGTTCTTCAGTCTCTTCTTTGGATGTTGGCTGCCTTTTGTTTTCTGTCCAGATGAGACAACACTGTTCCAAAAATGTTGAGGTCCGGGCTCTGGGGAGGCCAGTCCATGACGCAGTTTCCCATTGTGTGGTTTCTGTCCAAGTATGGTTTCACTGCATTGGCATCGTTTCGGGAATCATTGTCATGCTTTATTCCTGGTATTGCATGATGGATCACAATTCTGCATTCATAATTCCATGAGTTTTGACAAGGTGGCTTACTGTTGTGAATTTCTCTCCTGACCTCTGTACATACATAGTTTGGCATACCTCAGCCGTTCATCCTGGTTTCCCTTCGTTAAGAATGGCTTCTTGACAGCTACCCTTCCACTGAGACCATTTCTGCTGAGGCTTCAGTGATCAGTAGATCAATCAACTGAAGGTCCAGATGCATCTCTCAGGTTTTGTGTCAGGTATTTGCTGGATTGCTCTTCATTACTTAAGACATTACTTTCAGATACTCTCCATCTGCTGTAGACAATTTTTAGGACAATTCTTCTGTCCTCCTCTTGTCCAGTTTCCTCAATTTAAAACAGTGCCAGTGTTTTGGGAAACACGTTTTTGTAAAAATACTATTTTATACCTGTCAAAATTTGTCTTTGGCATTTTTGTAGATTCAACTAAAGAAATGGGGACAAATGGAAAATTGGAGGCCTCATCTCTTTAAAATTGGAAACATCCTGTCTGAGAGTGATGCAGAAAAACTTCTCTGAGCCTTGTTCTGCCAGAGGTTTCTTCCTGTTAAAAGGGAGTTTTTCCTTTCCACTGTTGCCAAGTGGTTGCTCAAATTGGGTTGTTTGATTGTTGGGATTTCTATAACGCACCTTGAGGCGACACCTGTTGTGATTTAGTGCTATGTAAATAAAATTGAATTGAACAAACTACAAGTTTGTGATAAGCGGCAAATAATAAAGTGCCTCAAGATACAACTAGAAATTGGTTCGTGTCTGTTATGTGTAGACACAATTCAGATTCATCATTTGACTTATGCAAGCATAAAAAATGAGTCTAATTCATAGGTCAATGTTAAGCAGCTTAAAAAAGTCCTCTGAAAATTGTCAGGTTTCAAGACTGGCCAGAAAATAAACAAAGAAAAACTTTGAAAACCTGGAGAACTATAGCTCAAGATCAGTTAAGAAAAATATAAGCCAGGCTGCTTCTCTGAAGCAAAATTTAAAGAAATAAGGGATGGCTCAAGATTTTTGCACAGTTCTGAATACAACAGCTTTACAGACAGGACAAGCGATAGAGCACCCTTTCAGTAATGCAACAAAACAAAATGTGCTATTTTGTTACCGGAAAATTGCTCCTTGTACAACTTCCAATAATAACACTGAAACTTGGATATAAACCACACAAAAAGATGTTTACAGGCATGCACAGAGCACTGTTTAGGATATACTTGAACGTATTCCTACAAAGCTCATTTATGTAATGTACAGAGCTGTAAACACTCTGCAGTCCAAAGATCAAAATAAGAAGTTTTATCTAAAAGTCAACAAATCACTTGGCAGTTACAAGGATGAGCTGTAATCTGAAAAGGTGAAATATTTAGCGCTCCGATCAAAGTGCACTCTACTCTAAATCACTAGTTTTTACATTAAATAAACTAACACATGTCCACATTACAGCACTGGTTGGCTTGTTGTTAGGTGCTTGCTGGGCAACATCATAATATCAGGTGTTTTACAGTGAGACTATCAACCACATCCAATAACATTTCAGATGCCTCCTGTGACTCTTTGCAGAGGACCTGACCTTTTATTGGTCACCATTAAATTTTTGCTATATAAAAAGCATTTAAGCAAGCTGTAACAGTAAAATCACACACACAGTCAATAATAATGCTATGATAAACAAAGCGATTACAATAGGTCCTTCACACACTAGTGCTCGGGCCATAATAACACTCTAGAGGTTATCATTTTTAGGCAATGTGTGTATATTTTTACTTTTAACAGTTACATTGTTATGTTGGTACTTTTTAATAAAACAATTTTAATTTGGTTACCTGATAAAATTAGCACCAAAGTACTCCAGCTCACTAATCTATAATCTATATTATAGAAAAGTTAGATTATCATTTTCTTTTTAGACTTAACATTCACTAAAATTGTAAAGATTTAACTAATGTGGGCAGCAGGGGATCCTGAGGGGTTTGGTTACAGGTCTTTTGTAATGTTTTTGCGGTTTATTCCCCTTTTTGCGTCTTGGAAACAACTCTCTCTTTATCTTCAAAATAATATTTAATGATTTTAAAGTATTTTAGCTGCTCATCACATCATCTTTAAAATTCCATATAAACATCACCTATAGCCATTAGTAAATGGATTGTTTAGGAATGATTTTCCATTCATTCTTTAAATTTTCAAGTCAGGACATTTTCTTGTAACAGAGTATTTCTATCCGCACATCATCTATCATGATGAAAGACTTTTATGAGCTTCATGATGAATATTTCTTCTTTATTTCCAGAGACTGCTGACAGAAACAATATCTTAGAAAGCTTTAAACTGTAAATAAAATGGAAAAAGGCCTTTTGACAGGTTGTCTTTCTCTTTAACATTATGTTGACACGATTATCTCCTTCACCTCTCTCCTCATTTATTCACCATACAGTCACCCACCTTTGGCTTGGCTCTGGGTTTGAGTTGCTCGAGCTTCTTAGCTGCTGCTTCGATGGACGCCGCTGCTCCGAGCAGCTCCGTCTCTGCGATCACTGTTGGATCCTCGGGATCCACCCACTCTGAACCTGAGGCAGGCAAGCACACCCATATTCATGAATAAGATTTGAATTTGCAAACAGGATTTTATTAATGCTTCACAAAGCAGTGTTTTGACCGAACATGCTTCACGCTGTGATCCAAAGAAAACAAGTACACCGTGACCACACACAGGAAAGTGTGCCATGTATCTTCACATCCCATGCATAGTTGACAACAAACCATCATTCACTGCGATGGAGACAGAGTAATGGAACATAAAAGAAAGCATGATGGATAGAGCAGATGGATGTAACTGAGAAGCCTGAGAGCAGCTGGATTTGATGAGATTAAATAAAATCGATGTTAGCGCTGAGGAGAGAAATTATTTAAGAGCTCACAACTGGCACAGAACAGAAAACGGCCCTAACTTACCTCCATCTGTAGCAAGAGAAGGAGGACAGGAATATTACCAAATGTTTGAGTAAATAAATATTTTTTTCTGTTACATGAGCTTTTTAAAAATACATTCTACTATTAATAGCAATATAATATTTGTTGGGATCTTTATTAGAAAGTAAATAAAAGCTTTACTCATATGTATTTGGGTTTATTGCATGACATCTCAAAAGGACTCCTTGTGTAACATGTGGTGATGCACTGTGTGCATTACCTTTCATGGCCTCAGCAGTCTGGATGAGCTCTGTTACTGCTCCGGCTACTCGCTTGGAACAAGCTGCCAGATGCTGCTTCTGCTCTGCAGTAGGCTTCTGCAGGACCTACAAACACATGGGTGCAACAGTGTAAACTTAAAAGAAACTTTTCCTTATTATTTTTTATATATAGATACATAAATAGTGTTGCAATGGTGGATGCTTATATTAAAGATGCTTAAAGTATCAAATAATGAGATTAGCGTTTGTACAAGTCTTTTATTTTTACAGACTTGCTGATGCAGTATTCAACCTACCAGCAGTACATGTTCCAGTAGGTCAATGTAAGCAGTTGTACACTCTGCTCCGAACATCAGTGCTCTGTTCTTCACCTCCTCACTGACCTCGGGATGGTAGGCTGCTTGCTGAAAGACACAAACACACACTTATAAATTTGTGTGGGGATGACATTTGTGGGTCAGAATTCTAATTTCAGTTTTTGGTTTGCATTTGTAGTGGCAAAAACGATTGATGCTGATGATGCTGGGCTCAGCCTTAAAGATGGAATACCCTGCTTAGCCTTTGCTACCACAACCAAATTCAGATAAGTGGGAAATAATGGGTAGATGGACACATTTTCTTTTTTTTTTGCAACATTTTGGAAGTACCACAATAAATCAAATTTAGACATGCATGACTTGTTTGTGGCAATAGAGCACCTTGCAGGTAGTGAGCATGTCTGACATGGCTTTGCGGCTGACGTTGGCAGTATGGATGATGTCCTCCTGTCGGCCAGAGTTCCCTGCAGCCACCGCTTTAGCAGTTGCCATGGTGATTCCTTTAGTCATGCGAATGAACTCCTCAGGTGTGGTTGTCTTGTTGGGAGCATCCCTGGATTGAAACACCTGTGGACATTTCAGATCACAAACTTAATTCAGGGAATATTAAAATCAATAACTCCTAACTGTGGAAAAAAAAAAACGAAAGATGTTTACTTTGTCACTCATGCGACATTTTCAATAATTACAAAAATATTACTCATCACACTTCCAAACTGATCAGTCCCCTTTCTGAAATGTGTGATGCCACCATACTGCTAACTAACGTTCACAAGCTTAGCCTCTCGACTCGTCCTTACCGACATTTCCTGTTTAATGCACTCGATTGTAGCCTCAAGCGCTCTGGTACCGCGAGTAGCTTCGTCTTCCACAGCTTTGACCGTCTTCAGCAGGGATGTCACATTTGTCACCATCACCTGGAGAAAACAGAGAACATCGTGTTCAGCCACATCCAAGCTCTGAATTAGAAATAGAGGAAGGACAACAGAACAAACCGCAAATGACTGACATTATGGAATATTTAAGACAACAGTCTTATTACTATGATAATATTACCAACGAGGAGGTTCAGTATTTGGTTGTGTTTTTGTAATAAATGTATATGTAGTTGTAATTTATTTAAAAAAAAAAACAAAAAACGTCTAGGACTGTTTATTTTATAAGTAATTGAGCATATAAACATCCCCAATCAAGATATTTCACTACACTGGTGGACACAGCCCTGACGATCATCATATATGGGTGACACACTTTTTTAAATATATATATTTCCTTGGCTCATCGTGTCTTCATTTATAGTTTGAACTAATTTAATTCAGATGACATTTCTATAGCTCCGTAATTTCACACTTATGTTGGAACAATGAGAGGACATAAAAACAGAACACATCCAGTTAAAATCAGCTGTAATGCACCATACTGAAAGATAGGGGGCACACAAGCCCCATAAAGGAAAGACTGATTTGTCAGAGTTAACCCCCCCACCACCCCACCTCCGGTCCTAAAATTGTATGTGAGGCATGTTGTGATCTTCAGAGAGACTTCATGACACTCTGTGGTGTTGCTGACTGAGAACTGACTTTTTTTTCCCCAGGCTTTACAGGTTGAGGTGATAATGAGCAGTCGACAGTGTCATCGGTGAGTTATGAGCCGTGACTCTGAAAATTTACAGCGCATGTGTGCCGGATCAAAGCACTAAGCATAATCATCTTGGTTAGAAGTATTAGACGCTTCCTGCTATCTCGAACAGCCTGACAATTTCCATTACCAAGTCTCCAGTTTAACTATTGTGGGTGATTTTACTGATTAATGACTCGGCCTGAGTAAGGGGAGGATGTCTGCGCATACAGGATGTAGGACGGTGGAATTATTGTCATCAATTTAAACTGATGTCAGTTTCAGTTTTCCATTAGTATAATCAGAAAATATGAACATAAGAGAAACCAACAAAAATCAAATAGATCTCTGATTGTTTTTGTTGAGTAAAATAAAGAAAATTCCAATATCCAGATTTCTATATTCGAGCCCACTGGAGGATGTTAAATTAGATGACAGTTTCAGCACTTGCAGACTGATCTCCTCACCTTCGCAGCGCTCTTTAGTTGGTACATAGATGGATCATCGGCTGCCTTGCCAGCGGCACACTTGGTGGCACTAATGAGCTCACCCAATGCCTTGGCCACATCTTTGACAGCATTTATCAGCACCACCTAGAGAAAGGACAGAAAGACACTGACTAATCACTGCGCAGTCCAGGAAAGCAGAAACACTGAAAGGTTATTGCCAGTCGCAGTTCATAATTCCATAATTCCTCCTATTAAACAGGCACACTGGACAAAGGACAAACAGAAATGAGAGGATTACAAACACAATAATGGTCAACCTGTGTCTCAGGGTCATCAGAGCCAATGCTGGCAGCACCCAATTTGACCACATCTGTGAGCTGGGTAATGGTCTTGGCAGAAGACTGAGCAGCCTGTGCCAACTTCTCCTGACCGGAAGCTGCGCCGGACACCAGCATCTTTGTGTCCTCAACCAGAGCTTTAGCAGTCTTCAAAATGTTTTCCCTGAAACAGAAAAGGAAAGATTAAACAAGGGGGAAAAAGACATAAAAAATCAACTGTGTGAGAACTGCTGTGAAAAGGACACACATATTGCTGCACATCTCTTTTAATATTAAAGGCATTTCTTCATGAAAGCTTGTGCAAACATTAGGAGGATTGCTAAGGTTATATAACAAGTCATGTCAGTTATTCTTTTCCTAAAATTGACAAAAGAGATTATAGCAGCTGCAGAGTTTCTTCTATTATTCTGAGGTAGCTGTGTGAGCTATGCTCGGAGATTAAGTGATTCTGTTTTCTTTCATCGTGTCCCGAGACTGCTTATCTACACTTCAAAGATTCTTCAGTGAGATACAGTGAAACGTCACAAACAACCATCTGTAAGGAACTACAATGATAATTAAGTAATGGAACACGTCTATTCTCTACCCGTTTTGCTGTATTTTTCTTCACGCACTAGTATTTAACGGCGGAAGTGCTGCCTTAGAGCGGACAAGTGTGAGAGCAGGACAATAAGAGAAGTGTCACTCTGTGCATTTTTCAAAGCCTTAGGATAATTTATTGTTTCTATCAGCAGAGATTTCCTCCCCGTTCAGCAGGTAATATGTCACTCTGTCAGTCTGGGATGAAAGATAACAACAGGGTGGATTTTAGACTCCTGTTGGGTCTTGTAGAAATGTCTTGCACCACTGGGTGCGTTTCAAGCACTAACCTGTGGTCGGCAAAGGACTCTTCGTTCTCTGCGTTGAGTGTGCCGGCGGACGCAAACATTATTGTGGTATCCAGATCAGCAATGATCCCAGACACAGCAGTGGCTGCTGTAATGCAAGCCTGAGTGCCCTTATTGCCTGCCTGGAGGGCTGAAAGCACCAAAGACACCTGGGGACGTGAGCAGACCATTAACCACACAGGTGAGGATGCTCAGATGAAGGCTTTTTTCGCCCATCTAGGATAGGTTGGTAAATTTTATGATGCACATTAATAAGGACAAACAACTTTGGCAGTTTGCAGCAAAGTAGTGTTACTTTTGGCTCAGTTTGAGTAAAGTATATTTTTACTGGTCAAAACAGAGAAGAGCAAGAGGGGAAAAAATGTCAGTACGTTGCAATGTGCTAAGTCACTGAAATAAGTATGTGTGATGTTTTTGAAGTATTTCCTTCTTATGTGTAAGTGGTATTAAAAACACTGGCACGCTTGAATTATTAGAAATAACAGCTGTGAAAAGCTCAGACAAGAGAAAACTTGATAAGAAAAGTATGATGTGTATAATACATATACATTATACATGCTTTGGAATCCTATAATTAAACCACACACAGATAAAACCCACCAGAGCCGAATCACTTCATGTGAACTACATCGCTAAAAACAATTTTACTCTAACATTCAATGAAAGAACAACACAGAGAGTTCAGAGCGGAACATACTCGGCCAAGCAGAAATATCTGCAGCCTAAAGATGAAGCAAACAAACAATCGACAACAATTAGCCCGATGGGTTTGGGTTAATGGATGGGGGAACTAAGATCAGTAGTGGGCAGAACTATTGTAACAAAACCGGAACAAAATTTAAAAAAGCACAGTGTGTTTTTAATTAAATAAGGCGGTCCCATTTTATTGACAGGACAATACCTTCTCTGTGACTGCACGGGCACAATCAATGAGCTCCCGCTTAGTAAAACTGTCAGACGGGGTGATCTGCAGAGCTCCGGCCTTTTGTACCAGAAAGATGCAGCCGTGACCAAGGTCCTGCACTCGGGTTTTGATCTGGAAACCAATCTACAAACACAAACCAAAGCAAGAACATAAAGGAGTTTTTTTTTTATTATTATTAAAATAATAGTTTAAAAAAAAGTATGTATGTATGAAAAAATGCCACATTTATGTTCCTGGACTAGAGAAGCTTTGCATGATTATACAGGTCATGGTTCAGCCCCTCAGTTCATGTATTGTTTGAAACAAGCTTATTTTGCTCCATTCCCCTGCCCTTCAAGCCAACTTTCATCTGACTGGCTGCCCTTTGTAAATAAGAATTGAGCAGGTGGATGGAGCTTCTGTGTTCACAATGCACACAGCCAAGAAAAAAAAAAAACATAACAGAGTGTTTAGAGAAGCCTGAAACTAGAGTTTTGATGAAAATTCACCTACAGTAAATATATTTATATATGAATAACAGAAAATAAGGAAGAGCACATTAGGTTCTCTTTAAATCCACAGCAGCCTAAAGGTCACAAAAAGAAAATTCCCATATTGAAGGAGCAGAGCTCTTTTGTAAGTAAAAACTGTTTTCAGAGTCCTCCTCACCTCCTCTGGTTCAGCTGTGTGAGCAGCCAGTCGTCCCTGAACAGCGAGCTGGCTGTAGTCCACAGTCACCTGTGATGCCAGGGCTCCCAGCTCATCTGGACAAGTCACTGATTTGGTCATCTGATAAATGGAGGGAAAAAGAAATTCGGCACTAAAAAAACCCAGATTAACTTTTCTTCAACAAACTATCAAAAATCATTAACTCATAGTAAAATCAAGGCTATGATCACAAGGTTACCAAAGTGATCAAATGAGAGGACGAAAGTAGAGATGTGACAAATGGAGAACATTAAAATAAACGAGGGACTGCAGGTGGATAAATAATTTTAATCAGATCTTTGGATTCTCCCAGGTAGATAAAATCATTAAGTCTGTCTCACTTACTAACTACGCTATGAAATGCTGTGAAGTCAAAATCAATTTTTCTTTTATAAATGAGCTTGATTCGCTTCGATTTAACCGACTAGTCATCTCACAAAGATGGAGAATTAGGACCACACGACAGGACAATTTCTACTAACCGCAGATGGCTGATAAACTACAATATCAAACCGTGGATTATCAGAAAAAAAGCTTGATTTCAGAATTGACATGTAAATCAAAGTATTTCGTTTATAATCAACAATAACCCAGTCGTAGGTCACAGGTGTACTTCAGGAACAAAAATCTTAAGAGTTATTTTGAGAGCTTACCATTTCCTGAGCAGTGACAGCAATGGCTTTAGAGTATTTCACCATACTGGTCTGGTAATCCACAAATGAGCCCTCAGGTTCGGGTGGTGTACCTTCATCCAGCTAAGGAAAAACACACGCATCAACACACAGTTAAATTGCCACTGCATTTTTTTCATTTTAGGCACGATCGGTTTGTCCTTCGCGAAAGGAACAAACATCTTCAAACGTGAAGGAAATCAATTTTTCAGCTCTTTAACTTGTAATGGCACGTTACATCTAATCTACCCTTCAATTATACCAATTTTGTCAGGTGTGCAGGCATCAGCAAACCGACATTAATGCAGCTTTCTATTCAGGGAAACCCTCTGTATGAATGATAAACACTCATTATGAATTATGCACTCTGTAATTACAGCTTTAAAACCGCATCAACCCCAAAAACATTTGATCATCAGCTTGCAGTTCAAACATTATACGTTTCTAGCATTTCTGCCAAATTAGACTACTTGTAATATCACGGAAAAGGCAGAGAAGACAAAAGAGATTCCAGAAAAACATGCTGGTACTGCAAGATAGCATAATACTGCAAGTGCATGATGTTTGCACCTCCTGCTGATAGAAATAATACGTTAAAATCTGCAGCCTCGACTAGGTGACTCAAAGTTAATCAGAAAAGCTGTTTAAATCGCCGCTGCTAAAAACCACAATGGAGGGTGACCATTACGCCAATGGGATTATTGGGGAGGATTATCCCCATTTAATCAACTGCACTGACTGACACGCAGACAAAACACGCACCTGCATGCTCAACATGTACTAAAAATGAACCATTTTCATAAATTATTCATGACATGCCACACAAAGTTGATGCAAAGATGCTGTTCCCTCTGGTGAAGCCACACTCCTGAGACGCTTCTTCACCTTTGCAATGCTCCTCACTCAGCACGGTAAGGAGAAATATAATTAGCTGATGCTAGCTGCTGCCTGTACTCGAGATAAAAGGCTTTTTCTTGGTTTTCAAGCCAATAGTTTCACTGTTAATTGGAAAGATAGGTCAAATTATCTGACTCCGAGTAAGAATGGCTGCGTTCACAGTCAATGTTCCTTTGCTTCAGTTGCTCGTGATTTGTATTAATATGTTAATCAGTGACTTTTAAATGACGCCTGGGAAACATTATGGTTGTAATCAAGATGTTACACAGAGCAACGGGAAGTCATGGGTCAAATGAACACAAGAAAAGAATAAAACTTTAATTAGATGCTGATTGCTCTGTAACATTTGCTTCCATAAGACAACTTCTGTTATGGCTATTAACTTTTAATCCATTTACCACACACTCAGTTTTTTTATAGCATTCTGGCTTCCGTAGGTGGGAAATCTTTCAAAACAGGATGTTTCCCACTACGCAGGTTTAAAAATTCATACTAAAATGGACTCTAACTGTGGAATAAAATATCAAGTTGCTGCATTTTTAGTTTTTAGTCTATGTTTAATTTTCCATGCCTGTTTTGGATGTTGGGAACAGGGTGGACAGCAGGTGGTTTTGCTCATTGTAAGATAATGTTGGATGATGTATTATCTGACTAGCAGCCATGCTGTCTTGCAACACAAATGAAGACAGAATAGAGCTGTCAATCACCACATAGTTGGTGATGAGCTGAAATAGATGATGGTGAAAAGCAGACAATCGCTGATGCGGACAAAGAGCTTAAAGGTGGAGGTTTGTTTGTTTTTTTAGAGCTGCAGTAATGTCTGTTATTTATGAACCAGAGAGTGCAATTAATTTAACCAAATAAAACTCTAAACATATCTTTAAATTGGTGTAGATGTTATTCTGTGGCTTCTGATCCAAATGACGACACACTGTAACCGGCTGCACTCACCTTGGCCATGGCATCTGCGATCGACTCCACCATTCCTCCCACCATTCCCACCTCACTGGCAGCTTCATTAAGTGTCACCATGATGTCATCAACCGCCTCCTTCATGAGCTGAGCTGCCTCTGCTATAGCATCATGGGTATGGGATGCCTGTGAAATGTGACATAGCACAAGCACATGTGAAATACACGCACCCCCATTTTCAGAGGTTTAAAAATGACCTTGTCAAACTAACCCATATATCAGGATTTATTTGCCTTTAGTAACATTTAGGTTTTTGCAATATGTATTTGGAACATTATCCATTTGCACTGAAATCGAGTCACTTCTGCAGCGTTTGGCTGAATCTGAGCAGAGAGTATAGCTCTGTACACTATAAACACTAGCAGCCATGACATACTAGTACCCATGCATGTCCATGTCATAACATCGCCTCTAGCGTGTTTGACAGATAATGTGGTATGCTTTGGATCATGAGATTTGTTGGATGTGGACTAGCATGAGGCGAGCGCCATTTGCCCATCATATTATGGCCAAATACTGCGTTTTTACCTGAGGTTATTCCTACAACTTATAGCTCTATGAATCTGAGCTTTTGTCACCCCACTTTTCCATCTGAGGAGCAGAGTAGGCTGTATTCTCTATGTCTGGTGCAGTGTTTCCTACCTATATTGACGATACTCAGTGTGATGAATTGTTGGTCTGCTTAGTTAATCCATCCAGAGGTAGATCTCCGTCTAAACAGAGGCTCTCCTACCGGATTATGGAGTCCATCTCCCTGGCATATGGTACAAAGGGACTCTCTTTTTTCCTCAAAGTGTGAAAGCACATTGCACCAGAGGAATGGCATCCTCATGGGGTCTTTTTACAGGTATTCCTGTGAATGATGTTTGTGCTGCAGTTACTTGATCATCACTGCACACTTTTGTTTGGTTCTATCATTTGGACCTGGCAGTCCCGTCAGTGGTTCATTGTGTCCTCTCGGCTGGATCTACCCTGCAGTCGGATGATGGTGGTCTGACTCTGGTTCAGCGGCTGCTTTGTGAGATGTATATATATTTGATACTATGTGTGTACAGAGTGAATTGCCTGAAAGGGTACAAACTGTTCTGTCCTCAACTTCTGTTCCCTGAAGGAGAGGAATTAGATACACCGCCATTGTGCAGCTGGGCTCGGTGAAGAGCGGCTATCAAAACTGAGGGATGACTGTGATGATAAGGGTGTATTATATGCAGGCAGGGCCTCACATATGTCACATATCGTTTGCATTAATGGCGTGAACAGAAGTGTCTTCAACCAGGAAGTGTTATATCTCATCCTATATGTGTTATATCTTCTTCAACCCCTTCAGGGAACAGATGTTACTGACATAACAGTTTGTTTCTTTCCTCCATTTGGTTTCATCTGTCCAAAGATTTTTCTTTTTTATTTAGAGATATACAAAATCTTGTCTCTGAGTGTAACCAGTGGTTTGCACTTTATTGTAAACCCTCTTTATTTCCATTCATTACAGTTTTTGAAGACAATTATGTGCTTACCAAGTTTTCAAGAATTGGTTAGATGCCGTGAAACTGTTTTACTTAACCATGGAAATAATTCTGTAATCAGACCTTTTTGTGCTGCCGAGCTGGTCAGTGTGCATTCATTATTTTAAAGAATTTAGCAGATTATTATTTCTTCTGGGATTATTTACTTATTTTGTTTTTTCCACCAAATATCTGTAATTCCAAAATGGTTAATGCAGAAATTTTGTAAAACCCTTTTAATTAAAGCTGAAAGTCTCCACTTTAATCGTATTTTGATCAACTGATTAAAACTGTGGTGGCACACAGGCCCGTCTCTCCCTCGTCACGCATCTGTGATACTCTTTTGCTCCCGTTGTTTGGGAGGAGTTAAAAAGGCCTAAATGGTGACACCCTTTGCTCCACCCTTTTGACACATCATTGTGTATCATAAGTGTGCAATAAATACAGTTAATTATACTTGTTGATGCACTGGAAAACTTAATGATGGAGATCATTTTCCAATATGTGTAAAGGAAGCGAAGGAGCACTTTAAACAAGGTGCATAAAGCATAAAATGGTCGTGCCTTTGGGTTTCCTCCACCCTCTTTGGCAGCATAGAGCATTTGCAGAGCCGACTCAGCCAGCGTCTTTGTTTGGTCCAGGAAAGTCATCTGCTGCTGGTGGTCCTTCAGCTTGGACGCCACACCCACGGAGGCCTTGATCAGTGGCTCAAAGTAGCCAGCCAACTGAGTCACCTGAGGTAAAAGAAAAGTTTTTAATGAGTCTAGAGAAACAGCACGAGTCAGCGATATGTAGGCTGAAGTGCTAAGTGTCACATTCACACGTGAAGAAGCACGGTTTCAGAAAATGAGCAGCTTCTCAAATTATTTCAAAATGGTACGGTCATATAAGTGTTAAACCTTTTATACATTTCACTTACTGGGCACAATTTCAGGCCATTAAGCAGACTATTTGGTGTGCAGACAGAATAAAAAAGGAATATGTTGCAGTAATAATCTTCTTTACAACACGTGAAGAAATGCTGATAAGTTTGCAAAGATGGACAGTGACACAGAGCATTCTAGTGGGAGGTGAAAGTTTACTCATATAAAAGTCAAACTAACCCTGCTGCTTGAACAATGCATCAACTTTTTGTTTCAAAAATCACTATTATTTAATGATAGATAATGCTGAGATAATTATAACAGCCCACAGCTAACCTAAACATATAGGCAACACTCCTGCCACTGAATCCTGCTGCTGACAAAGACAACTTTGTTGCTCCACAGTTGCAGTATAATAATAATTAAGGCACTGCCCTATATACCTTGTGTCCTAGTTGGGAAGCTTCGCCCCTGGCAGCAGTGGAAACGGGGTCAATTAAGTGGCCAATTTCCTGCACGGTGGACGTCAGTTGCTCTTGTAGTGCCTGAAGAGAGGAAATAAAAAGAAATTGGTTTTTGTGTTGCTTTTTATGGGAGACAGAGGTGCATTCAAAGAAGGCAGCTGGGACCTGCTAAAAAGCAGGAAACATAACAGAAGGATAACTGCCCTGAGCTACTCTGACTTTTAATATGCGAGCTTAAACTTTTTATTATTTAGCAGGTGCCAAAACTTCCCCATTAAAGCCAGTGTCAGGGTGTTAAACATAAGACTCACATTCTGCCCATACTGTGCTGAAGGACTACTGCAAGAAGAACTACTGCCATTCAAATGTTTTGTTACACTCAAAGACACAAAAGGAAAAGAAAGAAATAATCCCTAGTCTCTCTTGAATGGTCTGAGAGAAGGACAAGGACAGAAAACCTCATTAATACCACTAAAAATAGACTCAAAACCGACAGATTTAGCATACAAAAAAGTGGGAAAAGTGGAAGTGGGAAAAAAGAAAAGGCAAAAGGAGCAGATTAATATCTACGCAAGTAACAAAAAAAACAAATGAAAACACAGACAAAGTTTGTGTCTGCAAAGATTCGGAGCCATCTTCCGATGGCCGCTTACCTCCAGTGAGATGTCGTCTCTGCTGGGTAAGTTCTGGCTGACAGCGGCCAGAGAGGCCTGCTCAATGTCCCGGATACATTTGTTGATGTTATCAATTGACGAATCGCACTCCCGCTGGCCTGGGGCCTTGTCCCTGCAAACAGGAGAGGAGAAAAAGGGAACCAGAAAGACAAAAATGAGTAATGAAGAAAGGAAAAGACCAGAAGAAGAAATGTTAACATTGGAATTATTAAAACACAGACACATTGCAGGATTTCTATCCCCCCCCTCCCCCTTTCTCTACTGGCTTCCTCGTCTCATTGATGCTCAGGTCACATCTGCCAAACTGTGGCCTGTAGGGTCTCGTCTCTGCATAGGGAGATCAAGCCAGGCAGCAAAATTAGCTTTGAAGCCTTTGATTTGTCTGTGGCTCCGGCCTCATGGGCAGATTAAGTTCGTTAAACATCCATTTCCATGCACGGTGGCACACCAAAAGTAAGACTAAAATAAAACCTCGTCTCTGTGCTTAATGAGGCTGACAAAGTTATGAGCCCGGCTGCTGCAGGATGCTATGTGTATTCTTTGGCCTGAAATATATCACTGAATTCTATTACACTCCCAGTACTGAATTTGCAGTCTAAAAAGGAAGATGGGCGATAAGGGCATCAGAACTGAAAGCGACGCTAAGCCGGCTACGCATGAATGCTAATGTGCAGATGTTCTGAGACGAATGAGAACTTTAACATTCAGTGTGTTTGGTCTCAGGGAATTAGCCTCTCATGGGCATCAGTTTTGTTCTGATCAAGGTCAGGTACAAAACTGTGTGAAAGAGGAGATTAAAAATGTGAGCTGCACAAAACACAAGTGTACGTAACCCCAGGTTACAGCTTTTGGCTGCCCCCTCTCAAGGTGCTTTATACAGCAATACAAGCAGATAAAAAGGGAGCACAAACTGTGTTACGCACAATTCATCACTGCACGGAAATAGACTACAGTGGTGTTGAAGTGCGATAAATTATTAAACTGGTGATTTGGAGTCTTCCTGGGTTGAAAGGGTTTCACAATCCCTGCCAAATCATGATATTATTTTGTTTTTGTTTAAATTCTGCTGCCCTAGCTGTTTGCCCATTTTCAAACCTAAATCTGAACAGATGATGGCACCAACTTCATATTTATCTAACAGACATGAGCAGTATTGATCTCCTCACCTAACCATCAGCAACAAAGTGAATGTACCTATCACCCAAAATGTCAAAGTGTTCCTTAAACCTTTGCATAAACACTCCTGCTGTAGTTTGTCTTTTGCAAGTCTCACTGAATCATTGTTATCTAACCGGATGGCTGTGATGAGACTCTTGATGGAGTCGGAGACAGTACGAGAATGACCGGCCAGGACGGACCACGTGGGCGGGTCTTTTGGGTTGATAACCAATGAGCGTGCGGTTTTGAGCAGATGGGTGGAGCTATCAAGCATAGACCGTGCCGACTGGAGGATGGGCTCCTGTGCTGCAGAGCCCTAAAGAAAAAACAAACTCAATCTAAATTTTGCATAATTTTCCAAATTTTTCTTCAACCGGTAAACTGTAAAAACGCGCAACAGTCCTGCACTAATGTTAACAGAGCCACACCTCAGTGCTGATTTTAGCGGGCACGCTGGCAAACTCTGGGTTGGAAGCAAATGTTGTCAAGTTTTCAACAGCTTCAATTAGTGGAGCCGTGGCGACTCGACACCTGTTCCTGTTTTCCTCTGAGAAATCACCATCTAAAGCCTGGAAAGTGAGAGAATGGAATTTTAAAAAGGGTGTATGAAACAAATAGCATTAAAACTGACTGTATTAAAGTTATCAAAAGCAAGCGCTGAGAATAAATATTTTAAAAAAGACAGACATATTACATAAAAACAGGGATTCCTCCAGGTTATCACACAAGGAAAAGACAGAAATGTTATGTCTAAGCTAAGTTTATAGCTGTACAATGACAATCAGGTCACAGAGTCAAACTTTTGACAAGATAGAAACATACCTTAATTGTTTTGACCAAGTTGGCAGTGCTGTTGGCAACCTCCTTGGCAGACTGCACAAAGTGCCTCTTGGCAACAGGATTGGTTGTCTTAGAAGAAGCGAGACGACAGGCATTGCACAATGCCGAGGTGTGCTTAGCAACGATGGTGGCTGCTGAGAGAACCTGTAAAACAGTAAAATGGTCAATTGTCAGTGATACTGCAGGCATGGGCAATCTTACAACATAAATTCAGGACAGTATCTGTAGCGATAGATCAGATCAAAGCTGACTACTGGAAATACTAGATTTGATATAAGAGGCCCAAATGTACAGCAAATGTACAGTCTTATTATTTTTGTTTTGAACGTTTTCTGGAACTTTTGGCTTCATCAGACAGTCGCCGCAGAGATAAGAAGAAATGAGATGAAAGAAAGTAGGAGAATGCAGTTAAGGTCTGGTTAGCAGGGAATTGACTCAGGAACTCCCTGCAGACGCCCATGTGGTATGTATGCAGTTTTGTGCCATTTCCATTTATTTGAACTAAAAATCATTTACTAATAAAAGATTTTCATTAAAATCTCTGGTATAGACCGATGAGCTGAAATGTGACTTATGTGAGAGTGCTTAAGAAGTTGCATAATTAGACAAAAAGATGTTAATCTTCAACGCAGACAGTTGTTGATGGAAATAAAGGCAATAATAGAGCAAATATTAATATTAGACTTCCAGATCTGCAGGGAAAGCATCTGGCTACCAAACAGTTGGATGCTTCTGCACAGAATATTAAGCAATTCTGAGCAAACGGATAACCGTCTGCTTCAATAATTCTGTTTTCTAGAAATGCTATTCTGAACACATATCAGTCCAACACACTGGTCTGATAATGAATCATACTATAACATCTCTGCAGAACAGCGTAACCACAGTGCTATGTTGGCACTGTATATTACACTTTTATATAATTAACTGGCTTTGGTTGTATATGAGCAGAACAGTGGATATACCTGGGAGGGGCTGCTTTCTGGGTCAACAAGATTCTGACAGGCCATCTGGATTGCTTGGTTGGCTTTAGCAAACTGTATGGGATCCACCAAACCCTGGTGTCCCGCCTGACTGTTAGGGTCTGACACACCCACCAAGTAAGAAGCCTGTGGAAAAATAACACTCATCAAACAGCATTCCCCATAATCACCCCGACTGCTGTTTCTTTATTTGCCCAGGGAGCGTGACAATCGTTGTTCTAACACTCTGTACCTGTCCTGCGGCTTCAGTGAGGCCACACAGGGCTTTAGACGCTGATCCCACACAGTCGCCAAATGCAGACACATCCCCGGTTTTGCAGTTCTGAGAAATGCCAGCCATAGACTCTCCCAGGACCTGAACAGAGAGTCGGCAGAGAAGAAATGGTACGCTTAAGATGCCTAATTGGAAGTGTGCCGTGTGCTTTGTGTCTGTCTGCTTTAGTCAAAAGCCTACCTTCGAGTTCTCCATCACACTCTCGATACAGTCAAAGTAGGAGAGGTCACTGACCGGTTCATTAGGGTTGTCAAGCATTCCTCTGACAGCCTGGGAGATGAATAAAGGTTTTAAAGAAGTTTGAGAGGCTTTTATTTTCACTTTATTCTCATTAGTCAGTGCCAGAAAAGAGAGGCGTCTTATAATCCACAGCTTGTATTGAAACTCGCTGACACCATTGATGATTGCGAATGCTTGATCGCGAATGCTTGATCGCAAGGTGGAAAAGTTTTATTTACCTCCAACTCTCTCAGGGCATTGTCACACTCCTTCTGCCCTGGAGCCTGCTGTGTGCACAGAGTGATCAGCTGGTTGATGCTGTCAGTCACAGCTCTGGCATAGAGAAGAGGAACAAACATCACACTCCAGTCCACGAGAGCGTAAGGGAAACAGGCTTTTATTCTGTGCGCGTCGCTTTTGAAATGTGAGAATTATTCCTGCTTGTTTCTGTGTGCTAATAACACAGCTTATACACTCACCCTTGCAAATACCTACGTCTTTTTTGTTTGTGCAAGCTTATCAATTTCATCCCCTTATCTGATCGTCTCAACATTTTGTTTGCATCTCTCTTTTTGTTTGCTTTTAATTTTTTAAATGACCCGTTTTGGTTGGCAGCTGAAATTGGCCCCATTAAACCCATTAATGAGTATGTTATCATAGCAAGCAGATGTCTGAGTGCATTTTGCTGATAATGTGAAAATCATAACAAAGCCCACTTGCCTTGATAGACGCTTTTACCATATGCTCATTACCGAATGAGTAAAGTGGTAGTTTAAAAAACAGATCTAAACCAATAGCAATAAAATAGAATTATTATGTTCATAGCTTTGAACAGCTAATTATTTGCTGTTAGTCTTATTACCGAACCCTGGACCTTGAGCCTTATATCGACTCTTTGATCTTAAGATCTATCATGAGATACTACCAATCAAATCTGCTGTAAATATTAAAAATCATGGTTTGTGGGTGTGTGTAGGGGCCAGTTGTAGTACCTTGCTGCAGCAGCTAGCAGGTTCTTGGCGTTTGCTGCTGCTGGGTCCACAGACAGACTTTTAGCAGCCAACAGCAGTTTGCTAGAAGCCATGGAGATGTTCTTCAGGTTACCAATCACCTGCACCTGGTCGTCCTTTTTCTAGAATGACACACACACACAAGCGTGTGAAAATACATTTCAAAGGAGTCTGAAGTCTTTGTCTCTTTACTGGGATATCTGAGTTGTGATACGTGCTACTACTGTCTTAATATTGATGACCAGATGTTGGAATTGAGATACAAAACCAACCTGAGTGTGCCCAGCCATCTCGATGCCAGCATCCAGGAACTCATCAAAGTCTTGGCTGAACTTTCCAGAGGCCACAGCCAGCTGGCTGCTGGAGCCTCTGGAGGCGTGGACCACCTCGCCCGCTGACTGGTTTAGTTCAGCTGCTGTTTGGTTGAGCTCACTCTGGGCCTCCTGGAATGACTTTGAGGCGGGTGGGATCTGAAGGCAGCACAAAATAGAATGATTCAAGATGAAAGAAATTAAATTATTTGTAAGCGTCAGAGTAATATCTAACAGTTCCCCAATGCATTTACAGCAGGTGTATCAGCAATAATGATGTCACTTTAGTGCTAACCCTATAAACTGAAAACTGTCTGTAAACCAAAACATGTTCAGTCTTAAATTTGAAACTTGACAAATGTCTAAAAAGCAATAGAAATGTAAATCATGCCCCTTTCCTGACTTGCATGCTTAAATGAAATCAGGTTTACACTCCCGTCAGATGAACAACGCTGCTGAATGATTTAAAAGTGGTCACTAAAGAATGCTTGAAATGATATTTAAAAGGTCAATCCTGCTCTTAACTTGTACGCGTCATTAATCACATATTTCTCGAGGTTGTTTCTTTTTTTCCCTCCCGCCGTGGGAACGGAAAGCAATCTGTGATGCCGATGTTGTGCCGGCAGAGCTCCGATGACTCACGGTTTCAATCAGTAGCTTCTTGCTGGCCTCTCCGATGCTCTTGAGAGCCATGTCCACATCCTTCTGGCCAGGTAGACAGTTAACGCAGTTGTTTAGGGAATGAGACACAGCCTTCGCCACCTGAAACACACAGCAAACTGGGTTAGGAGGGTGGGCACAGGTGGACAAGCTAATCTAGAAATCCAAACTCAAAACGTTAATGAGCATAGCAATTATCCCCAAAAAGTGCCAGTTGTCCATAAGGCTGAAAAGGTTTTTGTCAGATGTAGTGAGACTGTTCAGCTGTCACGCCTCTGAAAACAAACATTTTTCACTTCAAACTGCTGCACTTTTTAATAGACTTATGGAGCAGGCCATTATTTTTATTTTAAAGGGTCATTTATTGTATAGTTGATTAGTTTATAGAATTTTTTTATTACATTCATTTGTTGTACTACTTTTATTTGTATATTTTATTTAAGCCATTACTTATTTTCATAGACCTGAGTCTTAAGAAACTGTCTCATTCTGTCATGTTTCTTCATGGAAAATAACAGAATTTTTTTCCATCATAAATATCACATAGCGACCCCTGAAGCACACAACAACATGACATCTCAGTGAAGCAGTTCAAAGATAACAGAGAGGCTCGCACATCCAAAATTTTTTTGTTTTACTAAACATTTCCAAAAGGTCTTAGATAACACTAATTGGTTATTCTAATATTCATTTTTCTCCATTGATACCACATCATTTATTCATTTTGAGTGGAAAACACCTGGGCAACGAGGTATAAATAATTAAAATACTTTGCAATAAATTGCCACCTGGTTTATTATAGAGCTACTTGCTAAATTTGACAGGTGTTCACTTGACTGCATCACCAAGCAGACGTAGATATCCTTCTAAACGTAAATATTCAACTAAACATATTAACCAAAAGAAAGAAAGGCTGATTAATAAATATATTAAACAAAAACAGAACCTGGTTTCATCTTTAAAAGTCACATCGTGTAAATTCACAACATATTCAGTAAGATCTATTATTAAACTTCCTGTTCAATTCCTCCGTGAGTCCCAGGGGAAAAATATTACTTTTAACAGTGTATTTCATTTAGTTCATGATTGTTCAGGAGTTTATTTTGATGACTTTACTTTTAAGGCACAGGTGCCATAATCTGAAAGGAAGCCGAGGGCTGCACCGAGCCTTCCTGCCATCTGCAGTGTTGGACTCCATAACCTCGAGCAATTCTGAACCATCTCACCTGTGCCAGTCTCTGCTGGCTCTCAGCGTCTCCGGGGGAAATCAGTGCCTGCTTAGCCTCATGTATGAGAAGCGCAGAGCCCTCCATAACGTCACGGGCCGAGTCCAACATGGCAGCCGCGCCCTTGGGCTCCGTGGTGGAAGCAGCAACGCCACGGGCTGCTTGGGCGAGTGTTTTTAGAGCCTGAGCTGTCTCTCTGGCTGCTATTCCTACACGCACGATGATCAGAGGTAAGAGAGAGTACAAATGTAACTGACACAGAGGCATCACAGTGCGTTATTAAAGCTATGACACTTTGTGACAAGACAGTGTTCACTGTCATCTTCGAGTCATAAAAATTTGTAATGGCATTTGTTAAAGGCACAAAAAGTAATTCTTCTGTCTCGAGAAATGTGAAGCAACAAGCAACAAGGTGCCATGAGGCTCTTTCCCCTCACAGACAGGAACCGACAATGAGAGTCTCATGAGAAATGTGACATCTCATCCACAACAAATTAGCTGGATAGGATAAAACAAATGGAATGAAGCCATATTATGGTTCGGATAACAAGATTACTCAAGGGGGAGGAAAAAGGAAAAACGGGTTCCAGGCGATGGGTGCATTTCTCCTCTGGTTCATTGGGCTGTGCTCTAACCGAGGATACTGTTAAAGCTAATGAAATCACCAGCGAGCCTTGTGTGTGCTACATTCTGGAGAGCAAAGCAAGAGAAAATAGCACAGGATGAACTTGAGAAAGGTCAAGACAACTAGTGACCATAAATTCAGCTCATTAAGGTGCGACATCAAGCTGCGGGTCTAGTTGGTTTATAATAAAGAAGTAGGCCTTCTTGAGGCAATAGATGAAAGGTTGTATGTGGTTTCCTAAAACGATAAAGATTTCTTCCTCTTGCCTCGGTTTGACGGTTTTTTTACTAGAATGATGTCAGCAGTACCAACCTGTGTAGTGTTCATTTCCTTGTGCAGCACAGGTGAGCAGCTGAGCCATAGAGGATCCCACAGACTTGGAGGTGCTTCCCAGATCCTGAGCACACTTCTCCAGCTAGAGAAAGGGGGGGGGGGCTTTGTATTTTAGTAACTGAAAACAGAATATTAGTCTGCAAACTCACTTCTGACATGCTCATGCACTGGCAGCATGAGCATGTCTTGAATCTAGTGCAGCTGAGTCCCGACTCTGCTTTATGGGGCTACAATGTTTCTTACTGATTCTCCAGGAAGTGGTTTTAGTTGGGCATTCACAGCAGTCATCTTGGCATCTTGTAGCTCACTTCTTAGGGTCTGGATGGCTGTAAGGGCAGAGTCTATCTCCATGGGGCCACAAGCTTCATGAGCCTAGAAACAAAAGCAAGTATATGGCATATGTCTATATGGCTTTTTGTCTGTTCCTATGAGGTCTAAAATTTGTATATGAACCACAAAGGTAAAATATTTTCTTGCACATGCGATCTGCATGTCCAAAATCCAGTCATTTTGTGAATACTATGCATGCAAGAATAAATTCCTACATGCACACATGGGAATGCAAGAATTCCCGTGCGTGTCTATGCTCTACCTTCTGTGCAGACGTCCTCAGCTCCGCCAGGCAGGTGGCCAGGTTCTTGGCACACTGACCCAGTTGCATGGCTGCAGCCTGATCAGTCACCGTGGGAACAGATGACTTGGCCGAGGTCACCATCTTACTGCCAGGCTGCAGAGAGAGAGAGATGTGGGGAAAAACCCCCCCAAAAAACATTAATTTAAATTTTAATAAAATTGTATTTATTTAAATCGTATAGGGCTCAACGGAACGCGTTCCCTTAGAGAATCAAGCAACCAGTGCACTGTGTAGTTCACAGACTTGTTGATATTTCTTCAAAGGGTATTATGTGGGGCTCTGAAACCCCAGTTAGGTATTTAACACATAATACCATCACACCAGCATTTCTGTAACCGCCCGCTAACACCAAAAAGAGGTTACCGGCCTATTTTTAACGTCCCCACATGACAGAAGCACTATTTATACTTTTAGCCTGGTTTCCAATGTAGGACTGAAGTTACCCAGTACGAGTGCGGGCACATAAACTTTTAACAATCCCCACACCAGCAAAACAGGCAAACCAAAAGATCATAAAGGGCTGCACCTGTAAGAAGTTCTGGCTGGCAATAATGAGGGCCAACTGTGCACTCAGGTCCTCCGGTTTGGCCTGACTGCCACGGACTCCCTGGACAAGCTGTGGGATGTGATCTGCAACTGCCTACACACACAAACATGGAGACACATTACCATAAAGATATGAAAGAAACATAGTATGAAGCACAAAGTTTCAATGCAGTTCACATTAAAAAAAAAAGAAGCCAAAACCACCAAAAATAAATGGCACCCTGCTGTTAGCAACATCCCTCACCTTACAACTCTGCACCAGCTGCTGGTGAGCAGCTGTGTTCTTGTTGGAGGCGGCGGCGTTTTGAGCAGCGGCGATTGTCTGTGTGGCTGCAGCTGCAGCTTGCTTGGCAGCATTCTGAGGAATAATGACAAGACCCACACAAACGTCACATGTAGAATATGGTTTCGCAGTCACGGTGTCACACTCTCTTCACTCCTCTGCTTCTGGATGCTGAAATGGTAAATATGCTGCTAAATATGCAGCATAAAAGACTAATAATTAAGAGTGGGACTTGTGTTTCCATACATTTTCTTCCTATATTTAAAAAAAAAAAAAAAAAAAAAAGGCGTTATGTAAAAAGACTATGTACAAGGAAAGTGCATTTAAAAAATGAAATTAAATAAACAAAATCAGGTGAATTTTAGAAATCCTTCTGAACGAGCTCAACATTATTATTTGAGGCGATATTGAGTTGTGAGTCAAGCAACCTTAAGGCATACGAGCAACTTTCGATCCATTTCGATTGCACTTCTTTTCCCATTTCAGGCAAAAAGAAAGAAATAAACAAACTGAAGCAAATATTTAAAACCTGACATTTAAATGGTGAAAACAGCTTAGTAAACATCAAAATCTCATCTTCCCTAATCTTTGGTGCCTCATTTGAACTTTGTAGACGGTGACACAGTATCCTAATACTAATACAACTTTAGAGATGGTGACATTTAGAATTGGTGCTGGAGATAGCACGATATCACCTCTCAGGCTAAATTCAGGAAGAAATATCATCTGTCTGTGGTAGCTTATTCACTTGGGTCGATGTGCAACTGCTAATTTTGCTCTGCTGACCTCCAGTCTGTTGATCAGTTTCTTCTTGATGGCATTCTGAGCAGCAGCATTAGTGGCCACACGCAGCCCCTCTGCAGCCTCCCTCAGTCTCTGCTGCTGGTCTTCATTTTCTGGGTAGGCTGCTGCTCCCTGAGAACACACACACAGATAAGCCTATACATGACAGATAGGCAAGGCAGGAAGAAATAATCTTAGAACGTCCAGTCCCGAGAAATCTTTGAAAATGACTTTCCCACTGCTCAACCTGATGCAAACAATCATTTCTTTGTAGACGGCTAAATGTCAGGAGCTGTTGTTTATTCATATCAAGAAGCTTTTCCATCTTCCTGTTTATACATACAGCGGTACATGTTTACTGGGTACTCGCACCTTCCCGTCTCCTGCTGTTGGAGAGAAAGCTCAGCCTTCTGCCATTAAGTTAATTAATGGGGAGCATCACCTGCAGCTACACAGAGAGGAAGGTGTGCATAACAACACATGTCATTAAAGAAATATTTAACCTCACTGATGCTACTGGCAGAAGTCACTGCAACCCAATATATCACGAGCACACAGACAAAAACAAAACTAATTTTGTGCTCCAAGAGCATTAATCAGAGTTAAAATGTTGTTAGTAACCGGTTTCGAGTCGGTGCAGTTTGCAGCTGTCATCAGCCTGTTGGCAACTGCTGACACCATTTAAATAGAGCAGCCAATTTGCATAATTATTAGAAAGTGATGTTTTCCACAGGGTGTAACAACACTTTGCAAGAAAGAATTCATCCTGGGGAACTAGTCTTTAAAATCCGAGATTGTTTAATAGCAGCATGGTACGCGAGTTTCAGCAAGTCAACAGTGCTCAAGCATCAGCATTGATTTTACAATTTGGAGCAAAAGAAATAAGCTAAATATGCTAAACCCATTACCAAGGCAATGGTTGGCTAAGGTCTCAGCTTCCATTCACACGGATAAACATACAGCTGTGATGGTGATAAGTCTGGCATCAGACTCTACCAACCAGCTGGAGGGCATCATTTAATTTTCATGGTGGAAGTTGAGAGTTATTAATATCAGCGTGAGATTCTGTTGAAAGATAACGGGACCGATGTCGAAAGATAGCAGATAAATAATTTGGATAGAAGACGATGAGATAAGAGGCAAAGCTAAGCCTGACCTCAAAAGTCTGGGGAGAATCAATTTTGATGTCCAGGCAATTTTAATGTTGCTTTCATAAAAAAGTTATGAAGTAATAAGTAGATGAGAGAAAACTAAACAATATATTGCTTCAGACCAATTCTGTGAATTTTACACTTTAGTTGATTATTGTTTCTGTACTTCAAAGTAATTCCTAATCTCAACTATTGCTGTTTACCAGAGGAAGGTTTAAGGGAGCAGGATTTTCTTCATTTCATTTCAAAGTATAATTTGTTACTCAGTGAGCTCCAAAACTGCCTGAATGTTAGAAATTTTAGCAATATAAAAGTCACTATTCACACAACTCCAAGTGTCTATAAATCAACTAAACAAGGCCTAGATTTTTAATGTGTAATTTCAAAGTATTTAAAATAAAATAACTCTAACACACAAACTCTACAAGTACAAAAGAATGAGCAGTGTCACTAAACCACCAACGCTAATTCACAACATTAACCAACAACAATTCAATATGCAGCTTAACAAGAAGACTGACCCTGTAGATGTTGACTTTGAGAAAAGCATCCTAGAAATAAGGATCAAGAGGGGCTTTTTTTCTTTTTAAATTGAAAAAGTTTTTAAGGTCATCTTTTATTAAAGAATTAGAACCGTGCCAACAAGACCAAGCAGAATAACCTCTCTCCCCTTTGTGTGAACACACACACCTACCTCCCTCTTGGGGTCTCTGGTTCTGCTTCTTTCCCCTCTGCTGTCACTATAAAGGTCATTTTATACATACCGGAGAAGCAAAGCCAAGCCCACTGGATCTTTACACAATCTTAAAAATGCCATTACTGAGATTAAAATGAAATCTTTAGCTCAGTTCAGTCTTTTTGGGGACAGAATAGGTATCAAAGCCAAATTCCAAAAAAGATAAACAGGCATGTTTTTGAAATTTTAGCCTAAGGAGAATTGGAAGGTTGCTGGTTCGATACCTGGCTGCTCCACTCTGCATACTAAAGGGGCAAGATGATGAACCCTGAGTTGCCACTGATCCCTTGATCGCAGAGTGATTATTAGATGGAAAGCACTTAGATGCAAAAAAAAGTGCTGTGCGTAGGATAAAGTGTTTTGATTGCTCAAGTCGACTAAAAAAAAGTCCATTCACCATTTAATAAATATGATTCTTACCTTTGCTGCCTCCACCATCCTTGCTGTGGCATCAGCCAACAATTTAGCAGCTGCCAGCAACTTCTTAGAATTGTCGACGTCGACCTCGGCTTCTGCATCGGACCTCATGGCATTCACCAAATCGGAGGTGGCCTGAGCCAAGACTCGAGCCTGACGCACCATCTCTCCTGAGAAACGCAGCGACGGATTAAAGAGGAGAGATGAGGGGAAACAGAGACATGGGTAAATGTAGAAGTCATACTAATGACAGGCTCCTTTAATCCCTCCTCGTGGAGTGGTTTTCTCAATGAATGGATTAAAATTATGTCAGTGAATGTTTCCCACTAATGTGATGTATAACCCTACAAATTATGAACAAGAGGTATTTTAAACACCAAGATGTACAACCATGCACTAGCAAAAGCAAAAAAGCAAAAATGGTTCAACAAAGTATGAAATTCTGGCTTAGGAGGAATAAAATAACACAAAAAAATAATACTGGCTTTGGAATTTTGTTCAATTTCAGGAGCCCAGTGATGGACTAAGGATCTATACAGGGTGTACACAGCCTCTCCCAATGTCAGCTGGGACAGAATCGAGTCCCTTCCCAAAAAAGACCGGGTGGTTGCTTGTTTTTAAGAAACCTGTACTGGGTACTTTTAGATCTCTTTACTGCAAATGCTTCCAAGTTTACTGAATAATGAACAATTTGGATAACAGCATTTAAAATTTCTTTAACCACTTGCAATATTAGTCAAACCCTTCTCAACAACTGCTTTCTTTTGTACTGATTAGTGATAACGATGCAATAATGTTCCCATGCTGGCAAACCCTAGCGGAGCAGATAAACATTTTAACAAGACAGTATTGATTTTTAAATTTGAAATATTTTAATTTTCTATCAGTAAGACAACATAAAAGATCCCCTTCAGACATTTAAGCTTATATAAAATTTACACTGCTTTGAGCAATCTTTTTGTTTCTGTGGTTTTGCCACAAAAAAGCTCAATTAACTAAAAGGCAGAAATCTTTACAAAGATTCAAGTTTCACTAATACAAGCACGACTCCAGCTACATTATTAAAAGAGATGCATATGAGGTATAAGCACTGCGATGAGTGAACATCAGCTTTTAAACAACATGTGATATTAGAAATCCTGCTTGCAGGTACACATGTTTTCAGGTGAGCTCAGGGAAACGTTCAAAAGAATCAGATAAAATCCCTCTGGTGTCAAAGTGGAAAGAAAAAAGCCCAACAGATGTAACATTGATCAAAAGACCTTTTTTGATGGAAATTTTAAACCCAAGAAAGTATAAGGTAAGATACAGAATTTTTAAGCTTCCTTATTGTGCATTCACTTGTATTACCACGGTCTGAAGTAATAAATATGACTGAGGTGTAACAAGGGCCCTTTAAAAGAGAGCCTGGTGGGAGAGAAAGAAAATATACAAACATGTTTCACTCTGTGTGGGTGAAGAGCTGTATTCCTAATAAGATCTGGAGGACTTTATATCTCCCTTGTGACACACAAAGAAACCAGTGAATGTAAATATTACTAGCACATTTCAAACTTTCCTAGACTAAGACTAAGATTACAGACTAAAATAGGGCTGTGCGATAAGACTATAATCTCATATCCCGATATTAAGACACCTATCGTCCGATAACGATATAAATCACAAAAGTGTAACATTTTCTGTAAATTCTGTGAATCTCCGGCAGCTCGACTTGCAGGAAGTGTTTCCAGCTGGGCGTCGTGTACCTGGAGTCGAGTGTTTTAACCGATGCATGAAACGATACATTTTTAGACATAAGTTGTAACAGCCGCCGTTTGCTTTGTGAGTATTTATTACACGGCGTGCTGCGGGGGAAAGCCTGTTCTAACGTTTGAGTCTAAGGTTTATTTTTTAGCACCTGACCGCTCTTTTTTGCTTCTCATCCGTAAACACTCGTCATCTTTCACGTGATTCAGTTTATTTTGAAAAGTCTCAACAGGATCTTGAGCTTTATCGTGAAAGGTTTATGTGGAACAAGCGGACACGCGGTGGTTTTACCGTCGTTGTTGCTAACGACAGCACATAAAAACAAACGCTTGTCTGTCTGTAGTGTGGTTATATTAAATCTAAGAGAAAGAGAGAACTTTAAGAAATTAATATAACCACTACAGTGACCATCAAAATAATGAAAAAATATTGCCCTAAACAGTTTATTTTGCGACACCACGAAACAAACGATAGCGTAAAATGAAACGATAGACGTTTTTATGTCTGTGAAGGTTCTCAGTCATCCAGGTCATCGTAGTCAAAAGAGTTTGTCAAGCTCTTTTGTCTATCGTCAAAAGCTCTTTTGACGATAGACGTTTTTATATCGTCATATCGAACAGCCCTAGACTAAAATATTTAAAAAATAAAAAATGATGAAAGAAATTATTGTTTATAATCTATGTGCCAAAGACACACACCCTAAAAGCTACTTTACGATAAGCCTCTGTAATTCATGTGACTGTCTAAGGTGATCCTTCAACCTGACACTACTGACAGAGCGACTCTTTTAATGCTCTTCACACTTTATCTTTTTTATACTGGGTGTGACATAACATAACATACCGTCTTTGACAACCAGTTCAAAGGCGGCGTTTTCTGTCGTTCTTTTATTTAGCTCTCAGAAGAATAAACAGCAATTTCTACTGTCAGGCCAATCACTTTGTCAGAGCTGACCTCTAGGCCCTGACATTCTCAGTGCATCTATATCCATCTATTGGTCTTTCTCTACTGTCAGGCTTGTTAAAATCACTGTCAGCTTTTCTCTGTGGACTCACAACGCCTGACAGGAGTCTATTCAAACCCAGCATCACATCAGTCTGTCAGAGGAGAAGACAGGAAGAGGCACAGATACACAAAAGCATCTACTCAGGGACTGCAAGCCTTAGAGATGTGGTAAGCCAGTTTTTTTTTAAAGAAAAATGCACCTACTGGCACTGTTTTAATGTATTTGTCTATTTAAACTCAAACTTCTTAGAATAACAGGTTGAGTTTCACATTTTTAGCTCTAGAGTAGGCTGTGGTAACTATTTATATACTTATGGCTGGTTCTTTGGAGGATGCTTCAGGCCGATTCAGCTCTCATGGGTTAAAAGTGTTGATAAGTCAACGCTGACACTTGATTTCACTTGGACAGCTTAGATGGCACTTATCAGCTAGTAGCTGTGAGCTTTGCCTACAAGCCAATGAATGTGTTTTAGTCATTGTTTCATTTCTTCGTGTTCATTTTTCCCCCTTCTCCAGATTATCAGCAATTACTTTCATAATACTTCTAAATTTGGATGATGGAAACAGGTCATCAGCAAGACAAAGACACATAACATGTTTACTTTATAACTGTCTCCGTTTTAGCATATTAGCATGCTGAGTTTTCTAAATGAGCACTTGACCCAGAGTTGAAGATGATCTGGTCGCCCCACCAGTTCATCTGCCTCCATCCTCTTTTGTCACATCAGTCATGAATTTTTTTTGTGGTCTTTCTCTTTTCCTCGTGCCCAACAGCTCCATCTTCAATATCCTTTGTCCATTGTATCTGCACATGTCCAAACTGTCTCATGTCTTCAAACCGCTAAACCTGCACCGTCTCTCTGATGTCCCCGTTTCTAATCCTGTCCATCCTGGTCAATCGCAACAACAATCTCAGCATCCACAAATCTGCCTCCTTTTTTTTGTTTAAATCAGTGTCACTGTCTCCAAACCATCATAGCAGGTCTCACTACCACCTTGTAAACCTTCACCTGTCACAAATTACCCATGACGCTCACACTGTCCATTGCTTAGGATGACTGACCCCAGGTATTTAACTTGCTTCTTCACCTGTCCACTTGCCTCTCTTTCACACACTGGCTCTTACAGACTTTAATTCCTCTTCTATCTAGAGCATACTTGCACCTGCTTCCTACTCTTACTACAGAGCACAATGTCACCTGTGAGCATCCGAGTCCATGGAGACTCCTGCCTGCCCTCATCTGTCAACCTGCTCATCACCATCACAAACAAGAAGGGGCTCAGAGCTGATCCCTGATGTAATCTCACCACCACCTTGGACCCATCTGTCACGTCTAGCACATACCTCATCACTTTCTCACTGCCTCCTCATACATGCCCTACACCACACTCATATACAGCACTTGTCCGTCACTCCTGTCGTCCTCATACAATACCACCCTTCCTGACTTCAAGTGAGGAAGAGTGGCACTGTACATGCACTGAATGCACAGCATATTTCAGATTTTAGAGTACTAGAAAATTCTCCTCAATTGGACTCACCAGCATCTCCCATTGAGCTGAAAATACTCTCAGTGACAGTCATAATGGTGTCCGTTGCCTGGTCATAGCGCCCAATCGGTTCTCCCCTTGAGGTGTACTGACGAACGTGTTGCAGGAGATCTCCTAAAGCCTGGCTAACCACGCTGGCTGCTGCACTCACCTTTAACACAAGAGATTCATTGTTTATTATTCCACCAGGCAGCAAAAGGTTTAGCGCAATGTTGATCTAAACTAAACCAAACTAACCTGCTTGAGAAGTTCGCCATCTTCTGTGGCTGAAAGGCAGGCCTGGACGCAGCTTTCCACCGAGCGGTCGACAAGCTTTCCAGCTTCAATTAACTGCTCTTGGCAAACTGGAGAACTGATAGTTGGGCTTACCACCTACGTCAACATAAAGATGAAAAAGAATATATATAATTACCTCTTTTGTGTGAGAAATGTAACACAAAAACATTTTTTTTTAAATAAAAAGGCCTCAAATCCAAACAGGAACCTGGAATAAATGAACCACTTTAACACTCTTTCATCATTAATTAAACAAAAAACCAAAGAACAGAGAAAACATAAATTTAAAAGGACTTCAGCATATGGCTGTCATCACGCTGATATGAACAGAGGTGAGGATTGGCTTTGTAAATGCAACTATTCAGATTAGGAGCCGGCAGGGCATTTAAACTAATTAGAGACATGTGGGCTGTACAATTACAGATGCACAAATATGATGAGGGCACAGGGTATTTATCAGTGCCTTAGCGTATACTGATTTTTTTTCCCCCACTATAAAAATGGAAGTTTGCGCTGCAGAAAAAATGATAGGAGATTCTAATATTTGAGGAAATCATTTAGTTTTTATTAAATCTACAACACGGTTTTGTGATTATATCGCAAAGAGGAAACCAAATGCAGTCTTTCCCAAGTGTTTTTCTTGTAAAATTGTAAGTGTAATATTCACATCCAAGACAAAATAAACGCCAAGAAAATCCCCATTATTCAATCATCATTTCTAAAAAACAAGCATCATATTTAATGTATCTCATGGAAATACTGCTTGATGCGAGCCATTTAGAATAGCTTTGAAAACTTCTGTCTGAAAAGATTACAGAAAAAACAAAATAAAACCGCAGGGCAATTTAAAAATGAATCCAGTACATAGTTTACACAACCAAGCACTGACACCGAGTACTGTCTGCAGCACATGTAGCTGAGTAGTATCACAACTGAGGAGATGATGGCATTGCTTAAGTTTTTGAAATAAACAATTAACCCATAATTTTCCATATTGTACACACAAAGAATTTTGTTGGATCTTCACTATAATATACACAATCTCTATCTGCTTGTTTATGAACTCTTCCTGCGTGATTAATAGTTAAGCCAAACTTAGTACACAGGTACATCTTTGGCCCTTAAGGGTTCAAATAGGGTGCAAATAATTACATCATCATGTTGCCCAACAACCACCAACCAATGAGCTGAAATGACCCATTTGCAACATTTATGTATCTGTAACATCTTATGAAAGCATTACATCCTTTTAATTTCTTGAAAATAATGTCTTGAATCCATAAATCGTCAACGTTATTTATATACCGAATCACATTGCCTGGCATCCACCTAACAATGTACTAGCGCAGGACCTGAGCATTGGAGGGGATCAACAAAAATGGTTTCATTACGATACTTTCTCGCTCCTTCTTATTATGTATATCAGTTTATAAACAGACCAAACAATACTGTTGCATGGGCATGTACTAGTATATTAAAATCTGATCCAGTAAAAGGACTAGGATGTTACAATCCCTGACAAAGCATTGCTTTAAATGGAGAAAATCTTGGGGGATGGGTGTCATGAGGAAAAGCAGCCCAGAAACTTTACCCGCCGCACACATTGTTGTGTGCCTCAAGTTTCGTTCTTTTACCCAAGCTAATCTGCCAGTTTTCCTTGGTTAGGTTTAGGGATTAGAGATCTGATCTTAGTAGCTAAAAATTGGAAAACTTGTACCTGGCAGACTCTCTTTGTAAATCATTCAACATTTCCATGTTTTTGTCTTTCCTTTGTTACTCATGTTATAAGCTCTTTTAGCTAGCAAACCCAAAGCTACTGTCATTCAGAACATCAAATCTGACCTTAATATCCAGCATCTGCTTGACTCAGTTAAGGACAGAGTTATGGGGAGTGGTCACCAAAAACATGCCAATTAGGTTGTTTTTTTTAATGGATTAACTATATATGAACCTTATTATAAACATAATAAATGTAATCTTTTTCGCCAACACTTGCAGTCAAAGTAAATGACGCTTACAACTCACAACCTCCACTACTTTGTTGTATTAACTAAAAACAGGAAAGAAGTGGGAGCATTTATGTCTGTTGGTTTGGTCCAATATTAGTAATGCTGGATGTAAAATAAAACATTTTCTTCCATCGGCTGTGTGTGGGGAGAACACAGTGAAGAGTAAAGGAAAGACAAGTGATCTGTTTCACGCACGCACACACACACACACACACACACACACACACACACACACACACACACACACAAAAAGACTGAAAAAGTTACTGATCCACATGTCTAAAGAAGAAGAGACAGACAAGAAGATATCATAATTAATACTATTTCCGATGTTCAGCTGATTCAGGTATATCCTACATTAATTCTCTTCAGGCTGTAAGGGGGCAATCAACTCCCCAGGCTGTCTTTTCCCCCCCATTTGGCTCACATAGTTTTGATTATGGAGCGTGGACAGTTTAAGCTAAACGCAATGAATTGTTGTCAGTGTCACAGAGGGCCGATGGAGCAACGGAAAATATCTCTCAACCAGGAGTGAGATAGGAACTTCCGTGCTAAATCCCCTAACATTGAAGATCTATGTTTAGTTTATGGAATACATGCAGGAATATTAAAACAGCGGATGATATTTCAAAGTTGTATTCCTTAAAAGCCAGTACTGGTGTAGGCCCAAAAATGTAATATCGATCAAGTTTTTAAAAATATATGATTCATGCTTGTGACGACCGGTGAAGGAACAGAGCTCTTCACTTTCATTTCATATCACATCCAACAAAGCATATTTTTGTACCTTGGCACATGCCACCAGCTGAGAGGTGGACAGGGCACACTGTGTGGCTGCAGCAATGACCCGGTTCTGAAGGACGGTGTCCTCTGCAACCTGGGCCACATTCTTGGCCTTCAGCACCAACATGGCTGCTGCATTGGCCACTGCTTTCGCCAGATTCATCAGGACATCCTGTAAAGCAACAAACATAGAAAAAAACTTGGAAATCCACCTCATTAGCAACATTATGTACCTGTACATATATAACATTTGATATAATAGCCATAAACAAATGGAAGAAATTGCAGCAGCAGCATCTTACAGTAGAAATGAACATTTAAACCAACACTATTGTGAAGCAAAAATCAGCGCAGGATTGTCTGCAGTTATATGCAACTAAATAAATCTCATCAAAGCTTCTGCCTCAATAATCCAATTAAACACACATACGCATTTAGCCACTCCACATCTGTTCAACTCATTAACTGAATTGTTGTAAAATGCAAAACAAGCAAAAAATGGAATGTGTTTAGGAAGGCAGGCTAAAGAAGAGCTTCATTGTATCTAGATTAAAAGCTAGAAAATCCTTCAACTCAAACCGAAAACATGGTCAAAATATGGAACAATATTTTGGTCTTTTTCCCCTGGATACAAGGCGATTTTGATTAAGTGAGTGGCAGTTCCAGAGCATTGACTTTTCTCTGAATGCAGTGAGGTGATAAATGGCTGCAGTCTCACCTGAAACCTCTCGTCTGTCTCGTTCTCTCCAATCTGGCGCAGGAGGTCTCCGCTGGCCTGACCAATGCTGCCTGCTGCTGTCAGCACAGTCTGTCTTGGCTGCAGAAAACACACAGGATGTGAAACTGTATTTAAACACCCGGCAGCATTTTATATCTTGATTTGTGTGTTGTGTGCGTTGGATCAGTAGCATCTAAACTCAAATCTACAATTCACCTTTCCAACTATCCGCATGCACAGCGATGCACACCTGTGTAAAGCTTAATGGTTTTCAGTTAAACACTGTACAGTACATAGATTATTTTTTTCAAACAAATTAACAACACATCCTTACATTAAAGTCCTTCAAACTAACTCCAAACTACGTGCCGATCAGCTCGGCTTCAATATCCCGTCTTTATTCAGATTCACCATAACAATTTAGTTAGTTAAAGCTGTCAAGCAGTGGAAGATGGTAATATAATTAGGTTAGTTCAGGACCAAGAGAGAAAATAGATTATTCAGAGACGATCCATTGTCTCATGGTAGAGCTGCTCTGTGACCAATTTGATTAGCGTTTTTTAGGTTGCCCATTTGGACTGAAGAAAAAGCTCCACAGGCACATACACACAAAATCTGGCATTTAATGGAGTACAAATGGTGAAAAGTTTGCTTGATGCTTGGAATCCAGAGTGAGGACTCATTTTCACACATTCTCCATTTTTTATGCCTCTATCAATGTGGCTACCCCTCCTCCTCCCCCTCCTCCCTCTGGTCTCAACACAGTGTGCAAATTTGGTCCTCCCTTCATACTTTAGCTTCTATTCTAATACCTCCTTTATGTCCAGACCTTATTTGACTTTAAACCGACAACCAAAGCTGACCTTCCACATATTACATATGCAGTAGACAATATTAATGCATACACAATGCTCCTTTTTAGCTTAGTAGCCATCGGTTTTGCCGCAGTAATAGATATGGCACTAAAATGTAAAGTAAACCTAAATACTGAAAGAGCTTAAATTGGTTTATTTTTATATTCTTAGAGTTTGGGGTGCTTTCGCTCACCTCTCCAGAGGCCGGCTCCACAGCCTTCAGCAGGTCAGATACGGTCCCTGCAAGTGTCCTGGCGGCCTTCATCAGGTCGTTGCCTCCTCCTACGTCGTCCTCCATGAGTGCAGCCAACAGCTTCACACCCTTTGACATTTCAGTCAGGTTGGAGGATATGGTGGTGATGGCGCAGCCCACTGCTGTGTAGTCTGTGTCGGTAGGATCGGCTAATTATGATTAAGAATGAACAGAAGAGAGGAGATCAGGAAAATATACAGTCTCAGAGAAGTGATTATAATAAAGGTACCCCAAAACGAAAGATTCACAGAGTCAGTCAGCTAACTATCAAAAGTATTTGCCTTTAACCAAGATTACAGACTTTGCATAATCACATAAGTCTATTTCAGCTGAGAGAAATAAGCACAAAAAAAAAAAAACAACCCTAAAAAATAGTGAAGAAATTGGGAACAATTCCCAAGAGCATTAAGCTGAAAAAAACCACACCAATAAATGATTTTCAACATGAAGTGGCAAGACTGGCACAAAGCCAGCCGACACCTTCAGCAGCGCACAGTCTCCAAACCACAGCAGGATATGAGAGAGCTATTAGACTTTATACAGGTTCTACAATGATGATAATGAACACCAGAGTGATGGAAAATGTCTCCTTTAAAGTCACTAATTGGCCAAATAATTTTAACTGCAAGAAAATAGCGCCGCTAACACTGCCTCGTAAAAGTGTGAGCACCACTACTTTACAGGCCTTATGTAGAATTCCCAAAATACCTAATTGTGTTTATTTTAAATAAATGTCAGCACTGAACAGTGTATGCCAGAGACACGCTCTACTATTAAGACTGAAATGAATTATATTTTTTCCTATAAGCTAGACTAAATCCACGCTTTCTTAGTGGACAAACTGATTCATGTTCTGAAGACGAAATTAATAAAGAAAAGCATTATCAGATTGTGCTGACTCCTGCCAGAGCCACTGACCAGCCGTGAGGTTGACAACAGAGGCTGTTCCTGCAGTGATGGCGTCGACTTGGGAGTGGATCTCGTGTTTTGACTCATCCATCTTGTTTTGGATCCACACCTTAGATGCCTAAACAGAGACCACAAATCATCACTGACACATGTAAAAATACTACAAACATGATTTTCAATAACACATCTCATAGACATATTACTACTATTACAATATCAGCATATATATTAGAGTTCAAGTGCAATGCAGGGTACCATGTCTTGTCCCAGTGGTGGAAGGTTGTCCACCTCCCCCAGGTCTATCTGGGCTTTCTGCACAGCTTGCATGCTGGTGTTGATGGTTCCCATCAGAGCTTGTTGTGCTGAGCTCTGCACATAAAGATAAAAACATGTCACCTTACACTGCGAATATTAGACTGATTCTTAAATTCACTAGTTAATGTGTGCAGCAGCATCGCTACAACCACCTCTTACACGTGCGGCTTTAACAGGGAAGAAAACTTTACAGGCATCATTACCAGTGGTGGCATGTGTCCACGGTGCATCTGACCCATTGTGATCTGCTGCTGAGGGGATGGCATGGTACCCATGCTAAGTGATTCTGCGCCGATTGAGCCAGAGCGGATCACCCCTGGCAGCGCCACAGAGCCGTGCTCCACCCGGCCCATACGGTTAAACTGCTGCTGAAGGATGGTGGACCTGCAAATATGATGCATGTAAAACATTAGTCTTCTCATACGTGCATTTGTGACTGTGCACAAAGCAGAAAGATACTGAAAAGTCTTTGCAATGTGTACATCTGGCAGACAAAGGTTTGTTTTGTTTTTCTGCAGATAAGGCCTTCCAGAGTTTGGCTTACTATGTCTTTGTAATATTAAAGACGATTGCCTACAGCCAGTGAACAAGTCTGGATAAAAGCGGGCGAAGGAGGAGAAAAAAAATACAATAACAATTGCAACAAATACTCTCTCGGTTGAAAACAGGAAAGCAATATCAACTGAGGCATGAAAGGAAAAGGACTTCAGTTACACGCTGAGAGTCCACTGTGGCTCGGTGAGCTAATATACATCTAATAAGGAAATGTTCAGACAGAGCCTTTGCCTGTCCGGTGCAGCAAAATTTCCTCACATAATGATTATCTTTCAGGATAAGGAAGTGAGGTTCTGCGAGATGGATGTCTGAGCTGTGGTCACAGGCGGCAGAGAGACGGAAATAAAGAAAGACTTAATCTTGTGCTTTGTTCAAATAATATGAGAACGCCTTGTACCGTGCTATTGTGCTCACAGTCAAAGCATCATCATACGACCGTTTATACTCAACATATATTTGAATACAACTGGGCTTAAATAAAGACTGCTGATTTATGCTAAACAGAGGCTACATTGCCACTTTTGTTCAGCAGGAATGCACATACTTTTTCGGGGATACAGACTCCTCGAGCATTGTTGACTCCTCGTCACCTTCTAATCCAAAGCGATCCTTGCTTTGCTTCTGCAGGAAACAAAATAACAGAACAAAAATTTGAGTGACACAGAATTGCACACTTGCACAGGTTCATGACAAATTAGGTCATTCAGAGTAGAATACAACTAAACCTTGAACACACCTGTGATGGATGGTATTCTAACCCCCAGAAAAAGGAGGGGACGACAGTTCTAATGCCTATAATAGTGATAGGTAATTGTGTTAACCATGGAACCTCAGCTGTTCACTCTAAGCTTTATTACCAGCTCCTGCTGTATACCGGTGCCACATGAGCCTTTCCACATGTGCTTCTTTTTTATTTAAATGGAGCTGTATGACACAGTGGCTGGGCTGTGTCTAGTATCAACAGATGTGAGAATTCATTTGTCACAGGAAGATATTGATTCGCGAGGATTCATCAGCATCTCCAGAGATAAATGTCTCACCTTTTTGAGAATGATGTCGATGTAACCGGCAATGAGCTGGGAGATCTGTTCCCCTTCAGTGGTCTGTACAGAGTAGTAGCTCTCTTGGTACTCCCCAAAGTCCTACACACACACACACACACACACACACACACACTTCATTGTGGATTGTAAGGAAAGTAACCACTGCAGAGTGCGCTGTGCAGGCTAAGGATTTACTGCAAGGATTAGAACACTGGTTGACATCAAAAAGCTGCAACATACAGAGAATTGGATTAAACCAACAGCAATCTTGGGGTAGACGTTTTACAGGACACTGAAGATTTCTTTCAGCGGAGCATTGCAAAGGTTACTTCCACATGTATTGTTTAAAAAAAGGACTAAGTAAAATAAAGAGTTCTTTACACTCGCGCACTTAAAATGCTAAACCTTTCCACCATGACATCTTCCGAAAGCTGCAAATCAAACCTGAAATCACAGCGTCACGAAAAACACGCGGACTAAACGGCAGAGCACTCTGCCGAATTAACAGCAGGAAAGAGGCTGGGTTAATTTAATTAAGATGTTGCGTCTTCCAGACCTGCAAGATTAGACCCATGTTGCTGACACAAAGAAGGGATTTTGACACTGACAAAAAAAAAGAAAAAAGTCTGTTCAATATCTGAAGTGCACCAGGGCCAAAAAAAGCCATGCAGGCTGAGCGTAACAGTGATTGTTTGCACCGCAGGAATCGTTGGGTTTACCGTGAGCCTGTCACTCTTATTTAGCATTAGCGACAAGATGCTCAGTGCAAACAGAATGAATAAAAGATAAAACACACCCCCCAACAGAGCCAGCATATCATGAAGTATTCAGAGCTCCTGCTTTCTGTAATAAATGTGCTACAAGTCTTAGGCTTAAAGGTAGAAAATGTGGCTCTTACCAAGGTGAAGCTCTTGGGTGATGCTGCCCACCTCTTCACAGTGGTAAGTGGCCACTCTTGAACTACATCTTTGGTCTTCTCATCCACTCTCATCACAGACTCTTTTGTGATACCCAAAAGCCGCGGCACCAGTTTATTCTTGCTCTTCATCTTTTCCTGCAAAAACAAATTTGAACCATGTAAACTTTACAACACTGTCAAAAACCACAAAATATAACTGAGGGTATAAAGTGCGACCAGAGACATTTGAAGCACAGGGCAGATTAACAAGTTAAGCAAATCATGTAAATTTATCTTCCTCTCAGCACAAAGGTCTAATTTTTCTGTCACAATGATATGTCAAGATGGGTACTTATCTGTTCAACCAGTGGGGGGGAAACGTTAACTTTTCCCAGTTAGCAATTAAAATGTTGCATCTTAAATCTTGTCTTTATCTGCCTGTCAACATCTTTCAACCTCCTGCTAGATCTCCTGTATTCACTAAACCTTTAATGTTATACTTAAGTTGCTTCCTAAGCCATGAAGCATTACATTCCTCCCCCCCCCCCCCTTTTTTTCTCTTCGATGGAAAGAGCAAACATTTGTTCGGGAGCTGCAGTTAGAGAAGAGACACAAAGTGATGGACTGTGACACAAGGGGCAAAGAGGTAAATTGTGCAAAAATCCTGAGGGGCCTGTAAACTCACTGGGGCCTCTGCAGGTTATAGGTTAGAGACTATCGGCGGATTTTTTTTCCCCCCCCACGGTTGTTTTTAAAATGTTTCTGCTCCGTAAAATTAACCTTAATGATGACAGACAACAAAAGGTGAGCAGATATAATGGCTATCTATATTTTTATGTATAGAATAAAGGAATACACAAGCCACTCGCTAAAAGCTATTGAACCAATACAACACAGTAAGGCTGTTCAATATAACAATATATATCAGATGACGATATAAAAACGTTTGTTTCGTGGTGTCGCAAAATGAACTGTTTACAGCAACATTTTTTCATCGTTTTGATGGTCACTGTAGTGGCTATATTAATTTCTTAAAGTTCTCTCTTTCTCTTATATTTAATATAACCACACAAGCACCTGTTTTTATGCATTTTGGTTAGCAACAAGGACGGTAAAACCACCGCGTGTCCGCTTGTTTATGTTCCACATAGACCTTTCACAATGAAGCTCAATATCCTGTTGAGACTTTTCAAAATAAACTGAATCACGTGAAAGAGCAGATTATTTACGGATGAGAAGTAAAAAAAAAAAAAAAAAAACCTCACAAAGAAAACGGCCGTTACAACTTATGTCTAAAAATGTATAGTTTCATGCATGTGTTAAAGCACTCGACTGCAGCTACATGACACGCAGCTGGAAACACTTCCCGCAAGTCGAGCTGTCCGAGATTCACAGAATTTACAGAAAATGTTACATTTTTGTGATTTATATCGTTATCGGGATGATAGAATTCTTACATCGGGATATGAGATTTTGGTCATATCGCACAGCCCTACAACACAGTGTTTTTTTGTTTTTCCTTTTCAAAAAACAAAAAAAACAAGATACATTTTTGCTCTTTATCCTTTTGTGATGAAAGCTATTAATGAAAAGCGCAAGTGACTTGTCCCAGTAATACCAGGAAATATCCAATTTTCTACTAGAGCGCAGCGAAGCTGACAGGAACAAATGATGCAAATGGAGATTTCCATTGCAGGATGTCCTCTTTGTGACTAATTACGTGGGGGGAAAAGTCACTCTGATACTCTTGTCAGAACAGTTTTATAGGTACTGCATTTGGAAGTCTGCAAATTGCTCCCATCAGCTCGTATCTGTTGGCAGCTGGACTTCTTCAAGAGATTCAGTATCGCTGGTTTACCTGTGCAATGTCTCCTTGTATATCTCATTCACTCCACTTCCTCCCTACTCACTCTGAAATAATCTTAGTGCCACACTCGGCTGCACAGACAACATTTGGTTTCCTTCCAGGAACACACTGAACTCCCTGCAGAGGAGGTGCTGCCAGTGTGTTTGTATGTGTGTTAGCGAGAGAGGTGTGCAAGGGGAAAATGCATGGCAAACAAATCACAAAAGGGTTCTTGCTTTTGCACGCAGCGCATTCTTTCATCTTGAAATTTTGGTTTTTTGCAACAGGTACTCTGCTTAGTTTAAGGTGACATAACGAGCTGCGAGAGTTCAAATAGGAGCAGACAGTTTATACAAGCGGAGTCCACCATCAGCCTCTTTATCCAGTTAGCACCAAACCCAGAGGACAGATTTCATGCTGTGAAGATAAAAGGCTCCGACTACAGTTCGGCTAATTCCAAAATCCGCTTCCTATTACAATAAATAAAAAAATAAAAAGGCAAGTAGAGAACTTGAGGCTATATTTTTACTTTTTGAAGGAATAAAATAGGGCATTGGTACTTCAAACATTTGGTAAAAGGACAAATGGATGATTTTAAAAACTTACCTTGACGAGGAAGAAGGAGACGCCGTATGTCCGCAGAGACCGCGCCAATTTGACATACTTTACTTTTGCCTCAATCTCGGTCATCTCGCCACAGTTCTTGTGCTCCTGCAGGTCAGATTTTTCATGTATTGATTTTCAGAACACTGAAAATCCCCCCGTTTCACGCTTGTGCACCAATGTGTACATTTATCAAAAGGGACAACACGAACACACCTGGAATATTTTCTTTTCAGCTCCTCTCTGCTTTATGTACTCTTTGGGTAGAAACTCTTTCAGGCTAGAAAAGAAAGGAAAAATAAGAAGCTGAAACTCATGAAAAAAGTCTGAACTCTCCTTTTGTTGTTTCCTTTTCTGTTTATTTCTGACAAAAAGAAAAAAAAACCCTAATATTTTACAAGTTTTTCCACAGACGTCATGACACAGATGCTTACTCCAAGAATCCGGGTTTGTGTTTATGCTCTATGTGAGGTCCAAACTGGATCTGGGCCTGAATCCCTCCAAACTCGCAGGCCTTATCAAACGAGACCGGGTGGGAACCGTTCAGGATATCATCTCGAGCCTAAAAGACAAATTAAAACGGTCAGTAATTAACTGTAGACATCAAGTTTATGACTTTATTTTCCACTGTATCTGTTTTCTAGACTTGCATAATTCTTAATTGATCAAAAAAAGCCAGCCGTGTGCACATTTTGTAGCTGCTTGTCACCATTAGGAGACAAGAGAAAAATGGATTTTACTGCATATCGTCTGCTCACATCCTGTTTTACTCAGGAGAGGAGAGACACTCTTATCCGAGTGTCTGTTTTTGACACTGGCAAACTGCTGCTTCAACAGTCATGAACTGCTGAAATGAAAAATGAGAGGAAGACATATTTAAAAGTAAGTTCCAGACCTGTACGTAAAGCAGGTTGAGTTGAACTGGGTCTCTGGAGTCTACATTCTGGTCAGAGTAGAAGAACTTGCGTCTCAGGAGAAGAGTCTCGTTCTCGTCCACTCCCTGCTCCCTGAATGTTCTGCTATGGTCCAGCCAGTTCACTAAAAAAATTAAAAAATAACAAGTTCATAGAAATCTCTTGTTAAAGAGGCATAGGTCTATTATCTTTATTTAATGTTCACCATATACAATAGCAAGTTTGTTTTGTGTGTGTGGTTTATTTATTAAATTTTTTTTACAAGTATTTGTTTTTGATAAACACCAAATTGCATCTTCACATTCGTGGCTGGAAAAAGCAAATGTAAATACATTTTGCCCAATTAAGAAAAAAAAGGGCCACCTGTCATCTCTGTAGCAAATTTCCTCATTTGTGGCACGTGGCCCTTTTTTATAACTCAACTGTTTAAATTGTGCGAAAGCATAAAAGTTCTGCAGTGTTAGGGGCGTGGCTGCTTTAAGTGGCAGGTGGGTGCTGAAACAGGCAGCTGCTGTCTGCTACGCTGTAGCTAAACTCATAACAGTGTTTGCAGTGCTGGAGGCTCACTTTGCAGTTAACTGTACTACAAGCCAGTTTAACTATTTACCTATATGTTACTTAGCACTAATAAACAGGTATCTGTGGCTATGGATCCACCTTGCCACCCAGGTTTGGTAGGGCTGCATATTCCTCCAAATACCGTAACTTTTGGCTTCTGAAAGCTAAGACGGCTAAAATGCTAAATTGAGGTTTAAAGATGGGACTTCAAACCTGCTGTTCATGGTGGCTCCATCTTTGTTTTATATACATTATAAGCTTATGGGACAACAAATGCTGCAAAGTGAATTTATGGACATTTATTTGGATTTGACATCAACTATAATTACCATAAATTAAACAGACTATGGTCCCAACCAGACTAATCTACATCCCCTTATTCTTGAAATACAAGCAAGTCCATCTTTCCTGTCTCTATTCAGTCCTTCCCAGGTGAGGCTCACCTTTATTACAGAGTAAGGCTTTAATCTTCTGCTATATGTGAGGGAGTAAAAAGGGAAGGAAGCAGTGATTTTGCACACAGGCACAGAATAACAGCTGCATTCCTATCTTGGATGCAATATAGGCAGGAAGTGAGATGTTTTGACCTGGGATCAGGAGTTTAGATTTAGTACTCCCACATTCCAGTGAAAGCTGGTAGATATCGCAGAGAGCTGTGAACGTGGGCTACTAAACTGCCGCTTTCCATATATAACATGTTTCTGGTAAAAGACTTCACTTTAAAAAAAATAAAAAAAATAGGGAAAACTTGTGTTTTCATTTTCTTTCTTGAACTCACAGTCATCGTCTGTGTGAAGCTTGGCTTTCAGCTTTTCCATCTTCCTCTCGTCTCGCAAAAGTGTTCTGTCTTTCTTCAGGGTACCCATGCCATCCTCCTTCTTCTCCTCCACCGTCTCCTGGATCAGAGAGTATTCCTCGTAGTTTGTAATGCCTGGGGAAAGAAAGGATTCCCATCAGAGATAGGAGGAAAAGGATTTCACATGGAAAGATTATTCTTTTCTTGTGTGTGTGTCCATAAAGGTTCAGCACAGATTCAACAGATTTGTAACACAGAGAGGATTGGCAGCACAAGAAAACAAAGATATGATGTACCTATTCTACTGCATATAGTCACAAGCAGCTCTCCCACTGTTTTGGAGTCGTCCACCATGATAGTTTTGACAGCCCCATCCAGCATTTTAATTTTCTGTGGTCTTTGCTTCTTCTTGTATTCAAGAATATCCTGGTTGAAAACAAAAAAGGTAGAGAGAGGGGGAAAATGTGAGTAAAATGAAGAAAGAAGAATGAAGGGAGAGAGAGAGAGTCAAAGTAACTACTTAGAAAAAGATCACAAGCATCCAGGTTGCGTAGAGAGAGGGGAGAATAAAGGCCAGAAAACCGTATTTAACGGCTGCCTATCACAGCCTGCTGCTCCCCTCCAATCTCAACAATGAGACGAGATTTGGTTCAGAATAATTGGTCACAGTCATGCCTTCTACCTGGGTTGCCTTTGGTAGATTTAAAGAGGAGAAACCATTTAGAGCTGCAAAACCACAAGCACAAATGTACCGAGGGGCTGTGATATGCAGTTAAATAGAACACCAGAGTGTATCAGGCCTTTGGCAGTGAGAATCAGAGCCTCTGAAACAAGCTGGCAAGCGATCTAAAGCTGGCTATAGCACTTCTTTAAGGATCGCTTTTAAAATCTTCTTTCGATGTTCTCTGTGTCTTGGTTCCCAGTTGTAGCTTATGCTTTTATTTTCTCGGGGTGCTTCTTTGTTTTGTCTTCCTGTGCATGATGTGTGTCTGAATGAGATTTTTGGCAGCTGTTTCAATTTCTCTTTAGTGAATTTATGTCGATCGAAAATGTTTTGTTTTGTTTTTTTAAATCAGATAAAATGTTTAAATACGCTCAAACAATGAAGCATTTTGCTGATATATTCAACACTGCAAGGCTTTAACTCCCACTCCCAGTCTTAATGCCAGGTAACAGAAGTATTGTTAGCAGAGGCGGGAAGTAACAAAGTATCAAGACTTTGAAATTGTATTTAAGTAGAATTATTTTGTCCTTCCTACATTATAAAACAAGTACCTCTAACTTTGTACTTCTTATATTTTGAAAACAGGCTTGTTACATTACATTAGGTAACATCTGAGGGGAGATATTTCCTGCCATTACACACATTTAAACAAAACTAGACAATATACTGGTGGATCAATCGATGGTTACACACTTAAAGGGGAGGGTGAAAAAGACAAAAAACAGGAAGAAAAAATACATAAAAAATACACAAAATGATATGACTTATTGTACTACACTCAGGGGTTATGGTCGCAATACTTCTGATTCTAACTAGCACTGCGGAAGAGGAGTGCGCATGAAGGGAGTAAACTCTTTTTCTTTTAAGTGACGGGTAATTTCAGATTTCTGGCAGCTCACCAAATATCAGCAAACACACAAAGTGCTGGTCTGTAGTTTGTCACACAGTGTGTCTGCTAACTAAATGTTCAGCTGCCGTATTTCCCAGGAAGGGAAAAGAATGAGCTCTAACTTTACAAAGAGATGGAAAGATATAAAGCCGGACAGCAGAGGGAGAAGGCAGCTACTCCAGGACATTTGATAATGTGGAAATTTAAAGCCTTTTAAACACATATGGGATTTATAGAATAATCTTGCTTTTTTCATATTGTGAAATATTCTGCAAATCAAATTAAAGTGCAAAGGTTTCACTGATCTGTTTGCAGTAATGCACCATGTTGGATTGGTGCAGCAAAGCTGTGCTGTTCATAGTCAATGTTATGTTCCATTGAGGGTAAATTATATTTAAGTTGATGATGCTGATTAGATTCACTCACTAAATTCCACCTTTATGGGAAATCAGCCATGATAACTCATATAATATCTGCGTATATTTGCTCAGGTGTGGTGGCAAAGTCACTCATCTATAATGCAGGCAAAGGCAAAGAGAGTTTTTCTCCGCTTCAGTTCTACTTAACAGATGTTCAAGCTGAATAAATTCATTAGAATTCGAATTTAGGTTGAAATGAGATTCACATTCCTTTGTATTAATATTATTTTTTATATTAGTATGGTGTTATTATGGCAGGAAGTTCAGTTAGCCTTTTATTTATTTGAGTTAAACCAGTACTTCCAACTTTTACAACTGTATTTTTTTATTTTTTTTTTTAAAACACAAGTATCTGTACCTCTACTTAAGTGAAGAGTGTTTGTAATTTTGCTACCTCCAATGATTAGAAAATGTGTGAGACGCTGGGACCACCAAGCATCAGTTTATGCTGTTTATGACACAGCGTTATTCACATGCGTGCGTGTGTGTGTGTGTGTGTGTGTGTGTGTGTGCGTGTGTCGCCCCCATGATGCCAGTTATCCATAATTCACGGTTACATTTATTTACCCCATTGCGGAGCATGTAGTAATCCAGCGTCCTTCCAGATTCCAACCAGATGCCTTTTCTGGGGTCTTCATCCGAAAGAAACAGGCCATAGTCTGAAGCTGTAGCAGTGAGAAGAAACAACTCTACTTTAGACATTAAAGAACTGAAAATGACTCCCTAGGCCAGGATCAGATTAAATGACATCAACTCTATAATGACCCCTCTATGACAGCATTCACCACATGTTCTGTAACAATGGTCATAAGAGCGCAAGGCAAGTCTGTAAACATGGAAAATCAAAAGAGGGATGATGACTTTGGTGCTGCTGAATGGAACAGATAAGTCAGACCTGCTACTTGTGTAAAATGGAAAGCTAGCATTGGGGTCATGGAAGTAATGGCAAAAATTTCAGATTCCATGGTTGCTTAATTCAGTGGTTCTTAAACTGTGAGACTAACTTTGCAGAGTAAAGAGCCAATGAAATTAATTTTAACACGAATGTGATTTATGTAAAGCAAATTAAACACGATTTAATTGTCATATTGACATTTCAATCGCTGGATGTCAACTTGAATCAGTGATTGATACACAAAAACAAGTTGTTGTGTTTTTTTGGGGGGGAGGGAGGGAGGGTCTGAAAGAAGGTTCATGTCTGAAGAAGTTTGAGACCCACTGACTTAATCAGAAGCAAAGCAGCCAAAATTGTGACATAATCTAATCCAAGCATTAGTTTATTGACTGCAATCCAATTTAAAGCAGTGTAAATGACATATAAACCTACCAAATGAGACTTTAACGTCTCTACATTTTGTAAATCAAATATTATCTAAGCCACATTTCCATCATATTGCTTTTTGCTGCAAAAGTCTTCACCACAGCCAGTAAAGTTTATACTTCTCTCTTTGTCTTTACAAAGAAAACCAAGTTTTTGCAACCAAGTAGAGTTAATTCTCACCCTGTCCAGTTTGAGCCTCTGGGACCCTCTCTCTGATGATCCTGCAGGCATCATAGACAGCTGTGGAGGGCTCAAACTGCATCGTCTTCACAACGTTGCATTGCCGCACGCAGATTTTCAGTGACAACGCCACCATCTTGCCAGGCGGTGCGGGCGAGCGCTGCAGCTACACCTGGCAAAAATCAAAGAGGTTGAGTTTATTAACAAGGCGCGAGTCTCAAATTTGAGCAGAGGGAAGAAACTCGTTGAACAGGATAAAAGAGCCAGATGGTGAAGAAGAAGAATGCCCCTTCAGTTGTTTTGGAGGGGAGGGTCTCTGAAACACAAATCTCTCTATGCTGTTTTTATATTCTAATATTTCTAATATATCCAGTGTGGCACCACTGTGGTGCTTCATGCACGGGAAAATGCATAACCTAAGCTCTTGTAGTATATCACTCTTTCATAACACATACTTAAGGAAAACATCTCCTTGCACCATCATAAACAATGAAATTTTCATGCTTCATAAAACAAAAAGGAGCTAACAAATTTATCACTTTTTGAAAATGGCCCATCTGGTCCCTGCTGGGGACAAAGAAAAAGTCTCTTCTCTGTGAAAGATTTAAAACTAAAGCAGAAAAGCAGCAACAACAACAACTGGAAGCAGAGAGGCAGCTCTCTACAATTGTTTTCATACTAGGTGGGTAAAACCCGCTTAAGTCGTTGATGTTTCTTTGCCAATGGGGGGGGGGGGGGGGGGAGCAGCAAGAAAAGCCTGCATGAAATTTCCTTCTTCAGAAAGGAAACAGAGCAATTTCCAACTTATCTAAGATAAAGTCAACATGAGTCCTACATTGTTGAAATAACAGAATGCTTGATGTTCTCTTGCAACACGCAAACCAACAGTGTAAGAAAACACACGCTGTCAATCATCTGTCCATTCTTTTTTTTTTTAAAAAAGAAAAGAAAAGAAAGACAATACTGAGATGAAATAATGAAAGTCCTCTCACACACTGCTGCAGTTTTATCTTAGATGCTATAAAAATGCTTGCTTTAACAATAGTTTTCAGCGTGTAACGTGCAATTTTAATCCATCTTAGACAGTTTTATGTCATTAGAAATGCACGAGGAGGAGGAGGATGCTCGTACACTTTCAGATTCAACACTGCTGCGATTCACAACTAAAACAGAGAAAAGGGAGAAAAGAGCCATGACCTCGCTGACAGAGCACATCCTGTCTGTCACCAATGAGAACATAGGAATACCCTGTGGCACAGGAGAGTCAAAGGTCAGAGGTTAGCCTGGGCCATAGCTGAAGTACACAGGCAGCTTCCCCTCTGCTCCGCTGGCCTCTAACCCTGACTCAGACTCTCAAAATCTGGTTCCTATGTGAGATTAACTCGCACAAAGGATTGGAGCGTTCGTCTTGCACCATGTTGACATGTCACCGTGGTATTCTGAAGCCGGTAATAACACAGCCACGCATTTTTCAGATATGCATCTCAAGTTGGGTAAAAAAAAAAAAAATCCATTATGTTAATATGTGTTGTGTCTCAGTTTAGCACTTGTTAAAATGTTCTATTAACAAACCATTTACGCAGACTTTCAAGCCTGTACATTCCTTATTGCTGTGTATTCCGTCTTAGTCAGTCAAGCCTTTTCCCAAACCTCCTGCTGATAGTTCCTGGAGCCAATCCAAACACTTCAACTGCTAACAACTGGCTCCTACTCAAAATATAAGAGTGTCAGATCATGACACTAGCAAAAACACCATCCTAAAATAGATATGAGCTGCTATTCTGGTGATCGCCCGCTAACCAACAATATGAAAACATCTGTCTTAAAAGACCAGTTATCAGCTATGAAAAAACCAACAAGGTGAGCTTGTGGGAACCCTGTCAGGGCTGAGGGTGATTTACACGTATATGAACAGATTTCTGGAATACTACAAATTCTGCATCGCTGCGTGAAGCATCAGCAGCATCTGTTTCAGAGTCACGGTCATGATTGTTTTGGGGTCTTTTTTTATATTCCCTTTATCTGCTAAGCTTACAGTGCTTTCTATCTTTTTGCCAAGAAACAAACTTTACAGAATTTCAGAAATGTAATCATCAGCCATTAGTGGAGAAAGATGAACAGGAGGAAAAGATAAACATTAACCCCATTTCCAAAAAAGTTGGGAATGCTGCGATCACAATAATAATGGAACCAATGATTTGCTTATAATTTAAAATCTTGATCTGGAATATGGCCATGTTTCCCACCAACCTGCATCCATAAGAACAACGATTCCTATACTGACGTGATGGGATTTAAGCTGCTTGATATGGAATTTCAAAAGTTTCTCTTTCTTCTAGTGCGGTCAGCGTTAATCTCGTTAAAATGACGTTAACGCCATAACCGCATTAACGCGGCAAATCTCTGTTAGCGAGTTAACGCGGATCGCCCCATGCGAGTGCTGCACGACGTCAGCGCGCTTAAGCTCGTTAATACGTTAGCGCTGTGCAGCCCCTGATGTCATTAATGTCATTTTAACGACATTAGCTGGCAGCACTACTTTCTTCATATCATTCACTTCATATGTATTCAGTAAAGGTTTTCAGTGGATGAAATATCTGGAATCGCTCCAGTCCTTCAATTGAGCCAGCCCTCTTCTGCTTCCAAGGAGCCAGAGTTTCTTGCAACCTTTTAAAGTGCTCTTGAGCAATAGTTCAAAGTTTTTCTTTGGACATTTGCTACTTTTTCACACCAGTGATTGTAATTTTCTGAAGAATTTTTAAAATTCTTTTTATTTAAACAACATTCAAGCATTTCTGTAAAAAGGTTTGTAATATTACAAAAAAACTGTGACAGGGGAAACACAAGTAGATTCAGCCAATCACTAACAATAAAGGAGGTATGGCACCACAAGCACAAAAATCCATTTTTGACTGCAACTTTATGCATTTTCCCTGTTTTGAACATTTAAACTGTAGCATAACACATCTTATTAGTGTCAACCATGCTGCTGAAATGTTATTCTGTGCAGTCTCCCATTTCAATACAGGTGGCAAACCTGGCGATGGATAAGCACAGTGAATGCACAGTAAAGCCACACACCGTTTGGGTCCCGAGTCAAATCGGAAACTAAAAAAAAAAAAGAAAAAAAAGAAAAAAAGAACACCCACACAATTGGCTCACACAAAATCCTTTTAGCCTTAGCAGTAATATGAAAATTGGTTGTCACACAGCATGTTTTACTTATCCTCCTTTAAACCCTTTTGAGCTTCTGTAAGATGTGAATCCTCTGTGAATTATAATTCCATTTCACTGCACACAAACAACATATTCACGAGAGGAACCGATTTGTTTCCGTAAACAAACATGGCTAAAAACATCCCGAGCATGATAGCCGTCAAACATTTTACCTGCTAAAATCCAAATCACGCACGGTAAACCAAATGATGAGCTTGATTGAGAGCATGACACTCCCGATAAGGCCCATTACGCAAATATAAAGGTTCATCCTACATTAAGGCAAAGCAGCGTCTCTGTCGACGCCAGATTACCGGCAAAGCGTCCCATCGTGCATTTTCGCTTCTCTGAGATGAGAAAGGATTTGCCGAGATCAAATGTGATTGTAAAGCCCCCAAAACACTTGAGTACAGCCAACTCATTAGACCGCAACAAAATCCAATGAGGGAATACAGCTCCAGTGGGCATGCAGTACCAACTAACCTGCTCAGTAATCGTGTATGCACCTAAATTAAAGTGGCAACTCTCTTGATTTAGTTTTGAAAAAGAAAAAATGAATATTCAGACATAAAAAAAAAAAAACACAAATTCTAAGAGGAACATAAATGACATATAAAGACTTTGCCTCATTAGGATATTAAACTAATCTGTAAATAAAACTAAATTAAAAAAATGCATAGCCTTCTTGAAGAAAAATATGAAGACAAAACCAAATCTTTTAAAACACCTGAGACTCGAGTCATGTGAGCAGCTAACATGAACCTGTAGCTGTTGACAAATCAAGTAGGAAATCCAATCAGTTATTGTAATTTGGAATGGATAGACTGGTGTTGTTAGCATGGCATTTAAAAACGTATTTTTTTTTTAATTTTGGTATATTGTTAGTCAGCCAGATGTTAATTAAAAACGAGTGTGGGAAAACATTCTAATATTACAACCCTTAATTTCCCAGATTTGGTAGTATATTAGCCAAAGCAGCAGGTAAAAGACCAATTAATTGATCAGTTTACAGGCAAAGAGAAAATCTATGGGTCTAAACATTTTTTATGGCAATAACCAAACAAAGAACTCAAAGACTTGCATCTCGAGTTTCACTTGATTCGATGAAGAGGAGTTTTGTTTTCGGTGACTACAGTAGTCAGCCATTTCATTCTTGGCATAATTTCGCTCCATTCTGGCGAATCCATCTGGAGGCAGGCCCGTCTGTTTGCCTGCACACTTTGATTACCTGCTCATCTGCTTTTATGTGGCTGTACAATTCATCCACCTGCATCAGGGTGTTGTCAGTTAGCAGCATTTTCTGTCTATTTTATACACCTGCCTCTCAAAGCTACACCTAAACATCAAAGCTAATTGCCACCAAACAGCAGAAGAGGAGTTAAAACCACCAGAATGTGAGGAAACGTTAGCGATTTTTAGGAAAGGAGGCCCCTCGAGCAGAGGAAAAGGTGCCGCTGCCCTCACACACCGAACCACCAGTACATGTAAGAGTAACACAGACAGAGAACGTATAAATCCTTAATCATTAATACACTGTAGACTCCCACACTCAACACAAAGCCTCCGTTCCCCTCCTGACTTTAAACCCACTGCACCAGTTACACCTACACTCCTTTGATGTACTGCAGGCTCACATAACGACGAATATTCAACAGGACCGCTTTGCTGTAAACAACATTTTTCATGTGACGTACACCAACCATAGCAGAAACTCATTCAGGGCCAGTTTAATCACAGTGCACTGGCCCTGAATGAGTAATAAGTGTGGATTTTCAGAGAAGTGTCACTAAACATGATGACTAATATACATTGTTCTATGTATATGTTCTATAAAAGTCCCCTTTATGACCACTCAGTACATTTCATGCATGGATTTTGGGATGTAATAATCTAAATTTAAAAACAGTTTGTTTTACTTCAATTTCTTAACCTTCACTAATTAGCACTACAATCAAAGAGCGTTTTTCACCAGAAAATTGCAGGTTATTACAGTCTATAGCCACGTGGTACAGTTTGGCCCTCTAATTGAATATGTGGGTGGAACATGTCTGCTGGTGTCATTACTTTTAGATCCTGCATAACTTGGCACCCTCATAGCTCAGAAAATTTAAGGAACTGTAAGAGCATGCAGTTCAAAATCAAGCTATTACATTTTCCTAACCCTACCCAAATAATGTTCACATCAAAATGAAATCAAAACCTTAAATTGATCCCAGCAAAAGCGCAACCCCAAGTCATCCTAATACTTGGTTAAACATCCGCACCTTTCTGTTAAATGCTCTGCATTTCTGATAAGAAACAACTTGATCCAACGTTAGTTCATTTTAGTCTTGTGCTCTTACCCAACTAGAATTGTGGGTGGGTGGAAACTATCACCTCTATTATTGAGCAGAAGCTGGGGTAAATCCTGGTCAAACTGCCAATCCATCCACAGGATTAACACAGACAGGAAACAAACACCCATAATCAATTTAGAAAATAATTAAAACAAGCCAATATCTATATCTTTGGTTAGTGGAAGGAAAACAAGGAGAAAACCCAGCAATGTCCCAAATAATCCACAGGTTAAAATCCAGCATATTCGAGCTGTGATGCACCGACACGCCATACTTATTCTTGATTCTCTGTCCTATGATGAATGCCATCACAAAGAAAAACTAAAGTAAGGAAAAATTCTTTGCCAGCAACAATGAGCTCAGATTTCAAACAAGCGAGCCCTGAAGGTCTTCAGCATTTTATCTACGTATCATATTTACCCTGAATAAAGGTGACAATGTACATGTACCTGCCGCCAAAGACTATGTCCGAGAGGCCGACAGGGAAGTTAATACCCTTCAACAGAATTGCCATGAGCAAAAGGGAAGCGCCGTGAATGTGTTAGCTTAGACACGTCCCAGGTGCATCCCTCGATCTCCTGCCACCTGATCTAGACAATACGACTTCTATATCCTGTTTAAAGTACTGAAGAGTGAGGAATTACTCTAGGCTTGTAGTTACTTGCAGCACTGTGCGACAATTTGTAGTACTTATGCTTTACTCATGCATTTCTATTTTGGCCCGTTTTAGATTTGTGTTTCAAAACAATTCCCCCAAGACCCACACCTCTTAATCATTCAGGTATCGTCCATCCCATTGCCAAAGGTGTAAAGATGTGTTCTGATGTTATCCGTCTCTTCTAAACAATGGTCTACCTCCATCTCTCATCACAAAAGCTTTGTCAACATGGAAAAAGTCCCCCATCTCAAAGTGCACTGATACATTTACTTAATGTTTGCATTCATGTGAGTTACGAAGCCTGCAGGCTGTGTAACCCAGTCTATTCCTAAGACAGCACTTTGTAACAGACCTGGTACAATCTAACTTATGGCCTGCCTGCATTTGTATAGCGCTTTTCTAGTCCATAGGACCCCAAAGCGCTTTACACTACATTCAGTCATCCACCCATTCACACACACATTCATACACTGGCGATAGCAAGCTACATTGTAGCCACAGCTGCCCTGGGGCGCACTGACAGAGGCGAGGCTGCCGGACACAGGCGCCACCGGGCCCTCTGACCACCACCAGTAGGCAAACACGGGGTTAGTATCTTGCCCAAGGATATTTGGCATGCAGCCAGGATGCAGCCTGGGATCGAACCACCGAACTTCAGGTAAGTATTCTGCCTGTGAGATAATACTGGCTTAAATACTAAAATAACAGAACACACCAAGTGTCTACACACAGTAAAGATGACAGATTACAGGATATGCTGTGTTGTAATGGAAGCTTTATTCGGTACGGTGTGCACCGATTCACCTGTGTCTATATTTTGGTAACTACCGGGTAATTCCAGCCGACAGGAGTCAGGGGTTTTGCCATACATCTGCCACTACACCTCTAGTAAATTAAGAAAACTACATCTCTATCAGAGAAACAAGATGTAGAGAGCCCTGATAATCGAATAGTGCATGCTTGTGTCTTCCCTGTATTTGCACAGACAAATAAATCCCACACATCTCAAATAGCGACTTACAGGTATCCCTAAACTCCAATATAAAAACTAACTGTATGTCACCACTTATTATAGCAAATCAACTGCATTGAATTGACTTTGTTGCCTATTGACTGTCCTAAATGAACGCATTATCTCAACTCTGTGGACACACTCTATCAATAATAAAATGACCTGCCAAGACTGCTGCCCTTGCTTTGGGTTAAGGATTAGGCTGCACTGACCTCCACTGGAGCTAGTAAATGCACATCCAAGAGAACAAATGCTGACAGATGCTAAAGGATGGGAGCTGTCAGTATGGTTTGTGTTAAGCATTGTGTCATTTGAGTTAGAAACTCAGAGGCACAGGGTTTGACACACGCATCACACCAGTGGAGACAGACAGCTCACAGAGAACATGAAAGAGTAAAGGGAAAGCGTGTTACATTTTGTAACTGTGCACAAAGAATTTGATTTCATGTGTAGAGAACTCCAAGACAAAGAGCTCGTGAGATAAAAGGAAAATTAGAACGAGCGCTAGAACATGTAGCTACCGCTCAATAGATCAATGAGGCAGAGTAGTGCCTGCTGGGAATGCCCATGCCCTATTACAGTAACATGTCCTCTAATCCAATAATAGAACAGCTTACAAGTCAAACAGGCCAATCCTAGAGGATTTCTGAACCAGACAGACAATCAATTCGATATTTGACCAGAGCATGTTAGTACCCTACACAAGGCCAAACTGGGCTAGTGCAAAGCCCATGTACACATAGTCCACCTGCCTCTCAGTTTATCATAGTAACATATAGCAACTTGTTGTTCCAGATGAACAGATCACTTTCTAATTTGAAGTTAAAAGTTGATTTATTCTCTGACCCAAAGCACTGCACAAAGGCAGCGTGTATTTATCATGCCGTAACATTCACTGTGCACATGCCCCTAGGAGATTGAGAGCAATCGCTGTTGTTGTTCTTTTTTTTTTTTTTTTTTTTTTTTTTTTTTTTATTAAAAGAAACCCCTTTTTAAATGCTTGATAACAAATACCAAGATAAAGTTTTAATTAACCATGTCTGATAGCCAAAAAAAAAAAAAAAAAAAAAAAAAATCAGTGAAAACCACATACAAAAGCTAAAACTTACACTCTAGCCCCAGGGTGGAAAAACTAATGTGCTCCTAGAGCATGTTACAAATTGCGATCCATCCATTTTTTATGCACTGCTAGCGAATAATGATCATGCTGTATAATGCAGTACTTTGTCAGGCTTCACCATAGTAATTCTGAGTGGGTTTAGTTGAATTATTATAAGGCGACACATGCTGACACTGGCTCTTAAACTCAAAGTCGCTGGCATAAGTTAGCATCTTTGTCAGTGGTTCTCAGTCTGAATGCTGCAGACTGGTTCAGAAAAAAAAAACCTTACAGCTTAGCATTATGAATAAAAATTGAATTAAAATTGAATTAAAATATATACTGATTAAATAACACAGAAAAACACTTAGAAGAGTACAAGCAGTGGTTACATTCATGTGAGACAAAGCTATTAGGATGTTGGCCAACAAGTGCGTTCTATCATCTAACACAAATGTAAGGATTCATTTTCTAACTTGATCTGTAAGCTCACACAATAATCGACGTAGAGGCTGCGAGAGTTCTACTGGAGGTAAACCACAGGAGGAAATGCTTGAAGCTTTGAGAAGAACGAAAGGGCACCGTTTAATCAACTCCTTATAATTCGGTGCTGTGCTGATGTTCTAAAATCCTAAATCGAAAAGAAACCACCCTCCAAGCGCTGTAAAAATCGGTCTTGCTCATTTTTAGCACCTCTTGCACAGCTAACAGCCTGCTGGCCTTTTCCATTGCTCCTCATCTCCACTGGCCTTTCAAGTGTTTCATATATTCGGTTAATGTTTTCTCAACTACACAAACACCCTCCCACAAGTAGGGTTGGTCGTCCTGACAATTATTCCATGATGAATGAGTTTCAGTGTTTACCAATTTCATGTACATCTGGAACAAGCCAGCCTTTTCTTCTAAATAACCTCAGCTGCCAATAAATCAATTTTTATGACCACTCATATCCAAGGCAAACGCAGTGTAAACAAGGCATTCTAGACCCTCTCTTGACTATTCATCAGGCAGAAATGAAATTGATCTAAAGCACACAAGCTTAGTCACACACACAATCAAACCAGCACAGTTAGAAATGACGTCATCATCATCATCCAGCCAGCATGAATGGGGCTGCAGAGGACAGGAGGTTGAAAGAGTCAGTGGAAAGTGTTGGACGAGGAACTGAGTAAATATCGCTCTCTCTCTCTCTCTCTCTCTCCGAGTGCAACTGAGTCAAGTGGTGACCCTGCTTACTGCTCACCATGTGCATTCCAGTTCACACAGGCTCACGCTGGGTAAAATGTTTTTAAAGTAGAGTCACCGGACTGAGCAGATGCTGGAAGTCTTTCAAATGCATCAGTGCATAGGAGAAAAAAAATGAAACCCTTTGGGAGTACAGTCACATGCACATACAAACACATCTGGTTTCAAGGTAAACTTGTTAATGAATATTTATGCCTGTGTGCCACGAGGCCTGTGGTGTTTTCTTCTGTTAGTATCGGAGAGATAGAAACACTCAAACTCCACTGTTTAGTCTTTTTAAGTCTCAGAGGAAGTTTTGATAAATGCAGGTTGGAAACAAGTGTGACTGAGGGAGGGAGGCTTTACAGGTGTCAACCAACTGTATTTTTTATCTTAGATTTTTATTTTATTTATTTTTTTAAAGGCCAAATTGGAAAATGGAAAAGAAAAGTCATGTGTCGGATAACACTTTAAACAACCAGTCTTTCTTCTTTTTGGCTTTTGGCTGTGTTACAAATGCTGAAATAAATATAATTTAACATCCATAAAACTAAAACTTGTTATACTTTAACTGCTTTTCATTATTGCCTGGTTTTAAAAAGGCATGTAGGATATAGAACATTCACACCCTTCTACGTGGGGGGAAAAAAGTTGCATGTTAAAAAACCCTGCTTGCATAATTATCCACCTGGTTGGTGGTGGGGTTAGGTGACAGACTGCATATGCCACAGGTCACAAACTCCAAGTCTTTTGTGTGCCTGTGTGTTTTTGCATGTGCATTTGAGAGAGAGAGAGAGAGAGAGCGAGCTTGGCAAGCAGCTAAGCCAGGCAGGTGATGCATCTCTGTCGGCAGCGGCTCTTGTGCAGGTGTCGAGTTTCATGCAAGCGAAGAAGAGAGGCAAACAGTCCCACAACTGCAACAAATTCAACATAATGAGGCAGTGTGAAACACAGTCAGCATGATCATTTATTATCATTACCCTGTTTTTTGTTGTGTTTGCCTACATTAAGTAAATAAAAGTTAACGGAAAAAATTGCTCAAGCTGTTACTAATATTTCCGGGAACTGAAAATCTTGAGTGACGTGAACCTGGACCATATCAGCCTCTTAACTAGAAGTAGGGAGTCTACTTGAATCTATTCAAAATATGAAGCCAAACCACAGTCACCACCATAATTTGGCTCAATTTGTCATATGGATATCAGCTTTGACGGGTACTTGAAAACAAACGTGGCTGTGTAAGACTTCTCGTTTCTGAGCCAATACTCGGACTTGATCTTGCATTACAACCCTCACTTACTCCCACACTGCAGTTTTCAAGTAAAGACCACAGCTTTTGTTTTCTATTTAGAATATGGATTCAGCCTCTAACAACTCCATTGCTACTCAAGGATTTGTTCAAATACAGGTTGCTATGGTTACCGAGGCAGGTTGTGGCTCGACTATCATCTGATCTGCTTTATAAGGCATTAAAATGAGAAAACACTGTTTGTCTGATATTCACGTGAAAAAGAAAGTTTTCACAAGACTTTATGCGGTTCTATAAAAAAAATAAAAATTAAAAAAAAAAACTAAGTACACCCCATGATTTAGGAAGTTGTTGAACCACCTTTAGCAGGCAATAACTTGAAGTGATTACTTTTTTTTACAATTTTATCAACCTTTCACATCTATGTGGAGAAATTTTGGCATGCTGTTCTTTAAAGCGTCGCTTCAGTTCATTTATGTTTGCAGTCATGCGTTTATCCAGAGCCTCTCTTAAGGTCTTACCACAGCATTTACTTTGAATGGAAATTACCCATCTACAAACACTGGCTAACTACTCTCTGTGCTGCAATGAAACTGTGAAAAGTGTAGCACAAACCAGAAATTGACAGTTTGTCTTCAAAATAAAAGTTACGCATTATGAAGCATGTTGGCTGTAGTGCTGAGGCACAGCTTTTACTTTGAAGACAAACCATTTCTAGTGTGTGTTGAATTTTTTTAATGTTCTGCCAAGCTCAGCTTAGCAAGTATTTGCAGACCAACACAAACAAACAAAAAATTCAAGTAATCACTGCAATCAGCAAGTAGCCAGAGTCAGCAATCTTTGCGAACCGCTGACAGTCAATACATATTTTTCCCCAATAATTGGTGATGGCATCACACCCAATAAGGCAAACAACTCTTGAGCAATGTGTGCGTGATGTCACATGAGAAACCTCAATACAGAGGAGTTCATGGTCAACTCAATGACTGCAACGCCCCAGGTCCTGTAAATGAATCCCAGTGATCACCCCTCAACCTCATGCTTGGTATGAGGGGTTTGGCAAAACCCAAACACCACTTACCAGCACAAACATGCTACTGTGGATCATGACCACTTTGTGCGTCATGAGATGGCCACATCATCTCCACCGTGGACCAATGAGAGCAAAGTGAAGATGCTTGGTTCAAAGTTGATTCACAAGTTTTGTGCTTTGTTCAGATGCAACTTTGTGGACCTAAGACATGCCACTGTGTGTGTGTGTTGGTTTTTTTCTGGCGGCCCCTCAGTATGTTTCTAATTGTGCTGTCATGAACGATAACATTTAACATACTGAGGCCTGTAGCGTCTCAGATGTAGTTTGAGGGTTTTTCCAACTTCTGAGCACTGCACTGGGCTGAACATCGTGGCATTTTGTTAACACACACATGAATGCTCTGGACCAGTAAACTGCCAAAACTTCTACTTATATAGCAGTGCTCACACTTGCTGATGATCAATTAATCAAGTGCACTTGACTAATAGCACGCAGTTGCTATTTACCCTCTTAACTCCTATGGAGACAGTAAGGAGGTTCTGCATAGAGGGTGCACTGATTATTATATGTTTAAAATCACAATTTGTCAAGTATAAATACTTTTCTTGTTTGTTTGTTTTTTTAATTTGCAGTTATTCAGTTCCCCCTTTGGTAAAGAAATATTTGCTGTTTCAATTCTTTCAGCTTTTCACATAATTTTTTGAACATTTATCCAGCGCAGAATTCAAGAAAACAGAGAAATATCAGCAATATGTTACGTTTTATTTTTCAACCTGTCAGTTTCAGTGAGAAGGGCCAGTATCTGCTAATGCCGATATTCGAACGATATGTCTGTGCGTCTCATCTGTTAAAGCAAAAATTAATTAATTATCAAAGATTAAACTCAGTCAAGAAAGCAGCCAAAGCTATTTTAATACCCTAAATAAATGCTATACATTCTATTAACGACCAATTCTATTCTTTTTATTTGATTTGTAGCTCTTGAAAGCAGAATGAAGAAGCAGTACATAATGAATGACATACTTTTATAGATGGTAGAAACAGACTCGTCAGCCTACTTTGACCAACAAATTTGGAAGTCAAACTCAAAATATGATAAGTATCAAAGTTCTTTGTGATATCCTAAAAAGCATAAACCATACAGCAGAACGCTAAACACAGAGTGAAATCTCATTTGGGAAGTACACAAAACTAATTAATAACATCCCCTCATTCTATTTTTCTCATCCCAAACTGGGTGTAGCATGTTGCCAAAGTCCACGATTCAACCCATCGTGGCTCCATCGTGACGGACAACTGCAGCCACACATCACAAAAAGAAAATGTGTATGTGTGTGTACCGAAATAAAGTGAAGGACAAAACTCATTCTAACACAATCTTTTTACAACAGCAAGGCCATTTCAAACACGCTACCAGTGCCCACCTTGTTGTTCCAGGTTACCAGATTATTAAAAGACCCAAATCCAATTCACTGCCATCGTTTCTTTTTTAGCTGCTGTTATCTAAAGAGCTGCATCAAGCAGAAGTAGCACTATTAAATTATTATTATTATTTTTTATTATTAATCCTTTATTTATCCAGGTAAAAAAAAATCTCATTGGGATTAAAAATCTCATTTCCAAGAGAGACCTGGCATCATGGCAACAAAAGTCACATACCACATACAGTAGGTATATAACATTTAAAACGAATACAATATCCCATACAAACATGTGTAAAATATACAATAACAGATCAAATTAAGAGTACGGTACATTAAAAACAATCACACTGAGTAAAAGAGCTGTTCTCTCGTTCCTTTAAGACAGACTTAAACTCTCCCAAGGTAACCAATTCTGATAATTTCAGTTCCTTCTGCAGATTATTCCAGGAAGCAGGGGCAGCGTATTTAAAAGCCTTTTTCCCCAATTCTGTTCTGATTTTTGGGACAATCAATTGTATGATTTTGTTCGAACGAAGGCTGTATTGGTTGTGGTTTTTACACATATAAACACATAAATAAGATGGAACCAGCCCAAGGAGAGATTTATAGCTATTTAGATTTATTTAAAAAAAGATACATTAAAAAATAATAATAAAAAAAACCCAATAATAATAAAATGAATGAAGGGTCATCATCATATGGAGAACAATGTAAATAAAAAGACTGGTCAGAGGTCTATAAAGCTCATCTTCCTCTCAGACATAATTGAACACAGATCTCAGTGGACAGCACCACTTCCTCTCATCCCATCTGAAAACCACAGAGGACAGCTGGGCAACATCCATCAGAGAGCCAAAAATCCAAGAGTCACCAAACCATTGACAGACCACCACGCCAGTTAGAGCTTTGACACAAATGTGACTCACTCCACATTTGTTGTCGTTCTTCCAGGCTTTGCAGGTTCTGAACAGACAAACAGGCGCGAACAGATCTCTGTGCATGAATGTGCATTTGTCCATCTACTTTTCTTTACCCAATTCCTTCTGACAGGGCTGCAATTTGTCTAGAAACAGAACCGAGCTGATCTATATCTCGTTATGTAAAGCCAGTGGCGTAGGGGTAGATCTGCTATAGGGAACCGTTTTAAAAATGACTCAAGTAAAAAGGATGAGTTATAGCTCAACCTACTCTAAGGGCTTGTATTTTAACCATTTCCATTTTGCACTGCTATTCTTAATAAGTCAGAGGAAATAATTCACATTTAAAAGATTTTAACAATTTTTACACTTGCAAGCAGCTTTAGAAATCAGCTGTAATATTATACATACAGACTTTTGGCTTTACAAGTAAGACAAACTTTGGAGAATATCAGCTTTGGTAAACAAATGCATCAGAAACACAACATTTATTGAGGCACAGCTTTTACTTTGAATTGAGTCATGGTGTCATTTACTGCAAGGTTTGCCTTCAAAGACAAAGAGCTTTTCGTGCTAAATCCAGACCAGGATCAGAATATGACACATCCTACTTTCAACAAGTCTCTGGTAAATAGTGCTCTAACAAAGATATTATGGAGCCAGTTTGCGCAGCTGAGTGTACAACAAGACATAAGAGCTCGGGACAATGTCGGGAGAATAAGGTGGAGAAGTTTGCTGAAGTTGTCCTTTCTCAGATGTAGTACACGACGAGAGAAAGTCCACATTAGATTCACTTTCACAACTGAAAATATTCAGTTTGGTTTAGCTAAGGGAGCTTCCTGGCCCATTACCTGTGCTACTCTTACAATAGTCCAAATCAGTCTAATCAGACTTTGTACTGGGGAGCTGATGGATTTAACATGTGGATTTAAAGCCTTGATTGTGCTTTGTCTGCTATGGTCCGCTCAGGTCCGAGTGACTTCAATTTCATCATCAGACAGTGAGTGCAAGGACCTGGGTGGACCCCACGTGACTGTGCAGATTTGTATGGGAGAATTTACATTACAATGCACCAACTATGCATCCGGACAGCAAAGGCCTACAAGCGGACTTCAAGGAAGTATAACAGGAATGACTCTTTGGCTATCATGTCTCCAATATGATATCATATTTGTGAGTAACAAAGTATAACCAAAGCTCAATATGCCATTCATTCTCATATGCACTGCTGTCAAGTCTACAAAAAATGTAAACCTTTTATTTTATTTCTTACAATGTGATTTTCATACTTATTTCTCAAAACACTTTACAGTGATGACATTGTAACCAATAAACTCTGCCATTCACTAAACGTTCATATAATCTCTGCTTTATATGGTTTTAAATGTTTATTGGATGGATTGCGTTTCACGTGTGACCGGTTTCGTTAAAGTCTGAGGATAATCCCTGATGTCAGATAATTTCCATTAGTCACTTTTCTCCATAATAATTCCACATCCATCTGTAATAGCACAAGATCTTCAGTTTGAATACTGTTTGGATGAATGCAGATAGTAGTTAAGTCATTAGTGTAGCAGTGCCGACTCCAACTAAGGGCCGACACTGATGAACACAGATATAATCACGGATGAAAGTGTCACTAGAGATCAAATAGAAACGACAGTGTATCAGTATCAAGCCAATTTATACATAAGTGACAATATTAACATTCAAGGTCCAAAGTACATGCAACATTTTTTATTTTAGCATGCTGAAAGTGGCTGCATTTATTGAATTTGTAGCCATTTCACTGTAAATCTATTTAAAAAAAACAGACTTATTTTTTAATAACCCATAACAAAAACATATAAAGACAAAAAATAAAAACCCCCAAAAGAAAAGAAATCCAGGGGAGAATACCCATGATAGTCGGGTTGATTTGAATGCCAAGAAGGCCAAAGGATTCCCAGACTCTGAGGCCCCCCTCTATTTGGCAGTGATGCAATTCCGATTACACAACCCTTCCCAATGGCACAGTCACTCTGACTGGAAAAACAGGTGATTCACTATAATGGTGTCAGTTAGCTGGTGTGGCGATGGCCTCAGTCTCACCCACCAGGAGGCATGACCTACTACTTGCCGGTAAAATGTCTTGTTGTGGAAGGAATTCAGCGATAGCTTGAAACAGTCAGGGTGTGATGTGGCCGAGAGCCATTCACTTCACAGGGCGAGTAAGACCAATTCTCATATGAAAAATAAAAAATAAATATTTAATCTGTTTGCTGACAAACCAAAAAAAAAAAAAAATAGTCACATCTGCTCATCACTAGCATTTTACTCTCTGAAATCACAGACAGTCCTGGAAACAACAACAATAAACGAAGGCTATTTAAATAGAAAGTACATATAGCATTGCTACAAATATCACAGCATCAAGGCAGGTTTCTGCTATGAAAGTGAAATCACTTCTTCCTCAGCACAGCGCTCCTTGTTTAAGAAATACTTGCCATTGCTGTTGAATGATGCCGCTCTGACTCACTAATTCCACAACATCTGGTCATAGTCAGTTGTAACCACTGCTTTACAGTCACCATAGTGACACACCATATCATCATTGTTAGATAAACCACAGACAACCTCAGCTGCAAGGTATCAGATCAACTGACAGAGATTTAGTGCATGATACTGTACAAAAATATATCTGTAATTTAAACATTTATATTTATATAATATAAGTTAGTTCATTCATTAGTATATTGTTTCAAAAGAGTGCGATAACAATATAAATCAAAATTATATACGTGCAAGGAAAAAGACAAAGCTGCTGGGTTAAAAGTGACTTATTTCAGTAATCCAGCATTGGGTCAAACATGGACGAATAGAGCACCAAGACAGTCCAACCCAGAATTGTGGGTTGATGTGCCTGGAAACATTAGGCTCTTCATATCCAGCACAACAGTTCCCATAATAAGACTACATAATAAAATAAAATCTGTATCTTCACAGCATTATTACTTCCATTTACAATTAATGAATCTTTCCTGGCAAGAAAGAGGCCGACAGTGCAACAATACATCCACTCAGGGCTGTACCATCGGCAACAGTTGCCGTGTTTAAAATGCAATATGTTGGCCATGCACAGAGAAACAGAACTAAAACAATTGGCAGTGATAAAAAGAAACAGAGTACGGATTAAAAAAATAATTTAGAAAGGTTGCTGTCTCATGAGTAGCAGAGCAGAGGTGCTTCCACAGCATGTGGAAAAAGCATGTGAGGATGTCACACAATACCTTGGAAAATTAATAAATTATGGAAACCTGATCTGCTGCTAGCTCAGACTGCTTCTTTGCTCATCTACTGAGATAAAGTCACTGACAAATAAAGGCACCTTTGTGTCTACTTTTTTCAGCAACCCTACTTCACCCTATTTTGGTGTATTGCCGGAGATCCAAGGAAGTGTAGTGTAGTTTAGTTGGCAGCCGTTAGGATGTGAATAAGGATAAACAGCCCTCACAATGCAAGATACAGGGAAACCCAGTGCTGTTGTTTGTGTCAATGCTGGAAAGCAAGCTGCAGTAAAATCTTATACATTTCACATTCATCACCTTTAAATCCTGCAAAATGTGAAGAAAAGATCCTGAACTCAAACTAATATTTTTATAAATATATTTTGTGGGAATCATTAAGACAGCCAAAGCTGGTCTATATACTGTATGCGCCGTGTATCAAAAGGTTCATCTGCTCACAGCTTCACAAACTGAGCTCATGCTGGACTAATCATGTGAGAGCAAACAGAGTACTGAACAGCTGGAGGAGGCTAGGATCACACAAACTAGCTGAGCCATGACAGATATAAACAGACTTTTAAGGAAAGGTTTGGACCGAGATACAAATTCCTTGTCCCCCTCTTCCTCTCCGTCTCTCTCTTTACTGGCAGCTCAATTCTGAACATCCCACCATATTGAAATTAAGACACACTACCATTTTCAAATGTAATGCTTTGTTAAATGAATTGGGAAACCCCTTTAAATCTGGGTTACGCTACAAAAACATGCAAATGTCAAACACTCTGCAGGACACCGATTTGTTTTCAGCTGTGTCTCTCGGGGCGTTAAACAACGGTCAACGCCAAACACAAAAGAAGAAATTTTTTAGCAGGCACAGCAAGATACAAAACAGCAGCGTAATTAACATGTTATCACTTCAAAAAGCCGATTCTTAACCTATAGCCTGATTATAATTTAGGATTACACTTTAAGCACATCTGATTACATTGAGATCTGCCTGTTTATTGAAGCTTGGTACAAATCAACATCAGAGCTCATTAATTGCTAGAAAACTAAAACACACAGAAACTGTAAACTCATTTGCAGAGTGGAGCATAGTTACAAAGGAGTTGGGCACCAGATGTTGCCTAGTTAATTGCCCCCAGAAAGCAGCACATTGAGTCGACTTGAAAATGTACATTATTGTGTGCTGTTAGAGAGGTCTGTATACAGGCAAACACAATTTAATATATTATAAAGTCTACTGACTATTAGTTAGTTGAATGTAAACGGCATAATCTCGAGTGTCCACAGAAAAGATCACAGAGTAACTGATAAATTGTACCAGGTGTGTCTTGCTTACACACTCTCCCCCTTGCTGGGTAAACACACAAATGGAGCGGAAGTAGACCGTTTAGTTTCAGCGGCTCCCTCGACTGGTGTGTAATGCTTTAGAGTGAGCTGTACAGGTGAAGTGCTTAAGCTTTCACTGTGAACCTGTAATCGTGTAAGTGAAGAGAATGACAATAATGGAAACAGAGGAAAAAAGCGCATTGAAAAATAAAAGGGCAGAAAATACAGTAAAACTAAAGATGCTGCTGCTGCAACTCCAAACAGCAGATAAAAGCAACACGACTAGAAATCATTTAGTGTGCTTCCATATGGCTCCCCGGCAGCTGGAAGCTACTCCTGATCATCCCGATAAGCCTCGTCAGAACAAACATGTAGCACGCGACAGAGCAGTAACCTAACTGTATAGGTTCCATTAACACAAAGTAGCACGTCTTCTACAATATACACAAACTGGATATTTTATCAGGTAGCTGATATGGCATCAGAATGGAAAAGAAATGGCGTGGTTGCTGAGCAGCAGTTCCCTTGGTGAAAACGCCTTGTGGAGGTCAGAAATTTGACAATGACCAGACTGAGCACACTGAGGTCCTTTCAGCTAAAAACATGAAACTGAGGCTCATCAAACTGAAGAAAAGATGAATGGAAAAACATTGCCACATGTGATCGGTCTTGAATTCTGCTGCAACATTTGGATTGTAGGGTCAGAATTTGGCGTGAACAACATGACAGCATGGATCCATCCTGCCTTGCGTCAAAGGTTCAGGCTGGTTGCTATAATGTAACTGTGTGGAGGATATTTTCTTGGCATACTTTCGGCCTCTCAATACCAAATAAGCTTGTTTTAAATCTTTATCAGCAACCTTTACGACTAGAATACTCAAACACATTTCTTGTCAATGAGTTCACTGTACTGAAATGGCTCTACAGTTATCAGATTCTCAAACTGTTGGAACGGCAGATTTCCATCATGGATGTAGAGTGGACGAATCTGCAGCGACTACGTGACGCTATTGTGTCAATATGGAATAAAATCTCTGAAGAACATTTCCAGCACCTATGCCATACAGAATTAAGCAATATCTGAAGGCAAGACGGGGTTCCACACAGTACTAGCAAACTGTACCTTTTAAAGTGAATGAATTTCATATTCATCCTCTAGCATTGGTAGCAAAGTAAGAGCTTGCCACTGGGAAAATTTCATTGGCGTCCAATCTGTCTCAGTACAGCATAAAAGTGAAAACTGCAAAACCTCCATTACAATTATCCAAATGTGTGATTTCACACTTTAATTTAATTTAATGAAAAGCCAAATCACACATTTTCAGCTACTTCTCTTTCACCCGTAAGTGGTGTTGTGTACCATCTGTAATGACTTCTTTTTTTCCCCCTCACAATCTATCCAGCCACAGTCCAGACATGTGATTTAAAAGCTTTTCTGTCACTATATGTGTGCACCACATCTCCATTAACAGCCTCTTACCTTATTGCTCAGGAAAATGCAGCCCTGGATATCTGCTGAACTTCACAGCTGAAAAACAGAAAGGAGGGTATTTATGAGCCACATTTGCAGAATGCAAAAATATAGACTTGCATACAAAAGATAATTACAAATGTTAATCTATACAGTGATTAAAGCAATGGATTCACAGCAGGAGTATTCATGCTCCACTGAAACAAAACACCTAGGCCTATACTTTTAGATATGTGTAACAGGCTATGACATATTTAACAGCAAATAAGTATAAAATACACTCCAGGCAAAGCATAATTAGGATATGCACAATAATTACTTCCTTGCTGTTAAGAACAAAGAGGAAATGAGACAATAAAAAAAGCAGAACAGTTTAACTAGAATATTTTAAATGTCAAAAAAATGAATAGTTACAACTATGTAGCACGCTTATTACACAGCAGTCAGACATTTTGACTAAATGATATTTAACCAACAACATTGTGGTTTAAAATTACCTACTTCATGTGAAGACTGCACTTTACAGGTATGTCAGACTAAAACATTTGAGGTTTGTTTATTAAGAAAATGAAAAAAACAATGTCCAAGGATACAAAGGTTTTACAAACAATCTACCACAAAAAAAGACAGCAAATTTAATCTGTGCTATAGCTGTATATGCAGTATTTTTCTACAGCTACAGTTTCCAAATGTTCAAGGCTGATCAATACAGCAAGACAGCCAGAACATTTCACAACAGGCAGCATGGATTATTACACCTGCCCAGGCAGTACAATATCATGCCCACAGCCAGAGTTAATGACAACTGGCTGCAGTGGCTCCAGACAGGGAGGAGGACTGATGGGTGGACAAGTGAGAGACACTCTTAAGGTGGATCATCGAAGGGTAAACCAGCACGCTGCAGGCACACTGTCATGCCTGTCCTCTCTCCCACGGGAGGCTCTGCACACACTGCGGTAACACCGTCACTTGCATTACTGCACAGTCGTCTTGAGTGTGAGAATGCGACATCCTTGTAATCCTATACCCCAATGAAGTTATTCGTTTTCACATACAGCAAAATGTGAAAAGATAAAGTACGTTTCACAGGAAGCCAGAACTATCCGTCAATTAATACATCCAAGCGGTACAAACAGTGTGATATTAGGAAAGGCAACTCCAAAGGGCTGCATACTGATGAAAGCAAACACTGGCCAGTGCTGCTAATGATTCTGATTACCTGCTTAATCATCAGACTCCACTGGAGCTTGGCTTTTGCTCAGGCAATCTGCCCCCTGAGTATTATTGACTCGCTGACATTGGCAGTGAGTTGAAGAAGGGTTTAGGTTTCTTACTGGGAGGCAACTGATTCACACAATGACTCACTTCTCCAGTCCCACTAAGGAGGTAAGAAATCAAACTTTATGATAGCAAATGTTCATTAAAAGAATGAAACAAAGAGGAAAAAAGGCCAGGAAAGCAGCATGCACCCAGCACTCATGTTGTGATGATTTTTTTATTTTTTTTTAATTTAGCTCCTTCTGCCTTGACAGGAACAATTAAACTTTTTGCTACTTGACTTCCAACAGCTTGAGAGATTCCAGTATGCTAGTGGCTAAAGTAGCCTATATTAAATACTAATAGCATATAACCCACTAGTTCCAAGCATGCCTGTAAAGCAGAACATACACTCAACTAATAGGTTAATTCACTAGAATTGGGGGGGTTAAATAACTGTTGGCAAGTTAGTCAGTTTAATTTTATTTCTATAGCACCAAATGACAACAACAGTTGCCTCAAGGTGTTTACAGAGTTTCCTGCTAAGCAGCGCCATTAGCTGCTACTTGCGTTCAAGCTGATAGCCTTAAGCAGCGATAGAAATCTACTTTCAACTGAAAAGCTAGGTGCCACAAACCACTTTAGTTTTTGGGTTATTATGCTAATAGTAGCTAAAGTAGCCTACATCAGCATCTACTAGCATATAAACTGATAGCCTCAAGAACAGAAACACCGCTTTCAACAATAACAAGCTATTTTTCCCCCAGCGATTTCCAAAGTGTTATGCTAGCAGAATTAGCCACTAGTTATAGCTGATAGCCTCAAGCAGAGATGAATGTCACCACTGTACACAGACAGGCTATTTGCATGTTCTTTTGCCTTAACAAAATCTAGGAACACTGTTAACCCCACTGCATCTTTTCCTAGTAGTGGCTAATGTAGCCTACTACTATTAGCATACTAGCTCCAAGATGCATCAGATGTGAGTGATTTTCTAGTTCTCGCTACATGTGCAGCATCATTTCAAAGAATCACACTGCTCAGTTTAGCAAAGTAGCAGGGGAAGTAACAGTGTCTTATTTTAACATTCAAATTACAGTTTTGCATAAAATAGTACACTGTTCCCCAATGTTTATACCCTGTGATAATAGATGGTTATTAGATGACATTTAACAGGGTCTCCTATCAAAGACACATTAGAAAATGAAAAGGAAACTGACACAGATCAAACAACAATGATTAAAAAAAAAAAAAAAAAAAAAAAAAAAACAAACAAACATGAAAAGAATCATTGGTAATGCCTCAAGGAAAACAATTAAGGACACAAATTAAGCAAGGTACTTAAAGAGAGACAACTAGACACATATTTGCAATCCTATAATTCTTTCATCTGAGTCTGAGGGGAGTTGCTTTGAGCAAAACTCAACATGCTTGATTTAGGAAACTCCCAGGGGTCACCACAGGCATAAGTAGCAACTATGTGCTTAAAAACCACACTTTACTTTAGGATATTTTTGTTCTATCTTAATTAGTCCAAAAAATAAATAAGGCTGCAGGAAGTTATAACTGAGTAGGGAAAACTCTCACAAGGTATCCCTGGGGTTTCCAGAGGTGTGGCGCATTGCTGAAGGCAACCTTTGGAAGCACAATGCACCACTGGGGACCTCATTGTTCAGTCCTGCTTGTTTCATTAATAACACGGTGTAGAAGAGGACAGAGTGGGGACAAGCTGACAGTGTGTTGCCTAGGAAAAGCCCAAAAAGGAGGCCTTTAATTAAGCTGCCCACTATGATCCCCCAGCATCAAACTATCAACAGGAGATGATGTTTGCCATTAAGCAAATTTAAATTAATTACCTTAAACAAGTTTACTACAAACACAGCTGCCACTAAAGCTCTCCTCTAAAAACTCGGGGCTGGGTGCTAAGTTCCTTCATCCAGGTCATCTCAAAGATCAGTGGCAGCTGTTCACTGCGGGGGAGCATTGCTCATTCACATCTTTACCAAATTCTTCAGAGATTTACACAAACACAGTCTTGCTCAAAGGAATAGTTTGACATTTTGGAAGACTTATTATTCTCATTTTTGTTGCTCTCTGCGCCTTAAATATGAAGTTAAGTGTTAACTTCATGACAATAAATGCACTTGCAATGCAATTGTCCTGTGTTACAATCTGAAATTGACTTGCAAATAGAAAGACTGAATCCCAAATCATGGCCAAATATTTTCATCTCAAGTACATGGAAGCTTATTATCATTTGAAATCCATCGAATAAATCAAACAACTCTAATTACATTGAATTAGCAAAACAAGTGGCTCAGCGTCACGGACAGGCAGATCTACCACTACCATCAACAGCAAACCCTGGCTCCAAATGGCTTCACAAAACAGAAGTGTCTCGATAAAACCATAGCACTACTACCTGAAAAAACCCACAGATGTAATAGCAGGGATAATCTTTGTTCCATAAACAACCCGTCTATAAACCACAGACTGAAATTGTCAGCTCTTTGCAGAGAATGGGTTTTGTTTTTGTTTTTTTGTTTTTTTAGAAGCAATGCTGATGGGAAAACAACTTCTGGATGATGCTCCTGCTGTTTATATGTCAGTAGGGGAGCACTGATAGTCCTAAGTCATGGAAGACATCCCAGCATTGAAGATACTGACTAATCGTCTGTGTTCTTTCAGCACACTTTGTATAACTTGATATGCAATGACCTAAATGGTAGCATGGATCTGGGAATGATAAATGTGATGGGGGAGGTGTGAAGAGAAGACTCTATCCATTACCCTCACTGGAAGCGACTAGAACTATAACTGCACTAAAAAAAAAAAATAGAGATAATAATTTAATCAATAAATTAAAAAAAATAAAAATAAAAATAGACCTTTAGAGAACTCAAGATATGACAGGATGAAACCCTGCAACAGAACTAATTGATGCAAAAAGTCCATGAAGTAAAAGTAAACAGATATATTTTAATCCGTACCACCTGTGTGAAGCAGATAACGTGACCTTTCGGTGCAAATGCCAGCTCGCGTTTCACTAATATCAACCAGAGCAAAAAACATTTAGTGATTCAGTGGTTAGAAGGTTCGACATTTGAATCGCATGGCTCTCTAAAGCCTTTCTTTGCAAAAGGTGCATGTTCTTCCTGTACCTGCACTGGTTTTCTCTGCATGCCAATCTTTATAAACACAAATCATACTGTTCTGCTGACGTGTGTTCCATTAACATAATGCTGAAAAGGAACAAAGTTTTGTAGCTTACAGTTCGATCCCAAAATGAAAAAGAAACTAGGGAGCTTTGCTTGAAAGAAAAATCAAAGACTAGTCCCTAACCTGAAAACCCTGGAAAGATAATGATGTGAAAACATTTATGAATGAATCTAATAGGGGAGGAAAAAAAAAATAATGGCAGTAATAGATTAAAGAAATTCATAGCTTCTACTTTTATCTGCTGTTACTTCCTCTGTATCCTGCTTGCCGACCTCAAAAGTGCCACAAAAAAACCTTCAGCTCCTTTTTTAAAATAATACAGATGTATCTCTGTACAGCGTGATGTGAGAGAAAGGCAGACAGAGGTGAATTAAAAGTGATGGATATGAGATGAAGAGGCAAAAGCAGTTTAAGTTCAAACAAGCCATTGTTTAAAATCATGCTAATAACATATTATCTAACCCAACAGTTGGAGCTGTGGTATATAGGAGAAGGGGGGGGGGGGGGGGGGGGGGGGAGTCCCCTAGTGCTTTGGCCTACCAGGTGGTCAATTTAGGCCCAGACTTGTAATACAGTGGCAGAAATGCTTATATTAAATTATGTAAGACATCTGGTGCAACACAGTGCATGCCCCCTATAAGAATAAAGACATTTTCACTAGGAAATTAAACATAATAATAAATACAGGGCCTTATCACTCTTCCTTCAGTTTGGAGTTTTTCCCCCCCTCTTAATTCTCTTCTCCCCCCCCCCCCCTTTTTTTTTTGGCATGACATCTGGGGAACAGCTGGTGCTTTGCATCATATGCAAGCACACATACACACAGTTGTTACACAGGGGTTAGGAGGTCAGAAGCCCGGTCTCCAGACACACCATTTAATCTGGTCTACGTATAGATAGTCTCTGCACAACCACAATTAGACAAAAACTGAGACACACACACCAGACCCTCTCTCATCTCTCTTCTATACAAGGCAACCATTCAACCCTCTCTGGGGAGGGCAGAGATTCTCACTGATTAGCTCTGCCTTTCCAGATAGTGGGGAGTGGTGAGGATGGGGGGTGCGGGTGGAGGGTAGGCACGGCTACTAATTCAATTACACAGATTCTCGTCTGTGTTCAGGCCGACTCCCAGTTCCATGAATGGAATCAAAACCACCCCGGCCGAGGGGGGGGGGGAGAGCAGAGTGCCAAGAATGTGTTTACATTTGTGATTTACACTGGTTGGTTTTGTTTTAGCTTGGGAGAGGCCGCTATTATTCTCTGGCTGAACACTGGAAACCCCGTTATGAAATAAGGGTTTCACAGGATTTCTGACAAAACATGTAAAATGACCCCCTAAAAAGGGGAAAAAGACAAAAAAGAATCTGCAATTAGTTGCTATTAAAACTCAACTTTATCCACTCAGAAAGATATTTATCCCCATGAAGCTAAAGTGTATTTAGACAAGAGGCAAAATAGGCAAAAGTAAAAGACAACACAAACTGGAAATCCGAGTTGCTCTATATACTAAAAATAAATCTAAATATCATTTGTGTAATTGCTTTTCGAAAGCTACATCCACCAACAATAGTGCAATGAAATACTCCTATTTAAAGTTCCTGCTGCCAAGTTTCTGTGAGCAGCTGGCAAACAATAAGAACTGAAATGACAAAAGCACACACACCTGAGGAAAACTATCAAAAAGAAGCAGAAAGAAACTAAAACTACTCAAATAATGTGAATGTACAAATCATAAAATTATACATTTATAAATTTATGAAGCACATCTTCAGGTGCCGTGGTTAGCACTGTTGCCTCACTGCAAGAAGGTCCTGGGTTCGAATCCACCATCTGGCCAGGCCCTTTCTTTGTGGCGCTGGCATGTTCTCACCATATCTGCAGCCCACAGACATGCAGTCAGTCGGGTTAGGTTAATAGGTGATTCTAAATTACCCAAAGGTGTGAATGTGAGTGTGAATGGTGTCTGTGTTAGCCCTGCAACAAACTGGCAACCTGTCCAGGTTGTACACAGCCTCTTGCCCTGTTTTAGCCAGAATAGGCTCCAGCACCCCGTGACCCTGAATTGGAGCAGAGGAAGAAAAAAAAAAAAAAAAAAAAAAAAAAAAACATGGATGGATGTACAAAGTTTTCTTGTTAATTACATTCACTTCACATTTCACTTGTTTATTAACCATCATCCATCCCTAGAAGTAAATCTGCCCTAAAAAGAATTCCCTGAAAAAGCTGAAACATTAAAGACTGGCCAAGTCAACAAGATCCTTCCTTTTTCACCATCATAAAACAGAACAGAGCAGCCGTCAAACAAAAGTCTTAGTGCAACATTTAACATTAGATTATGCAAATGCACAAATCAAATTGGCAGAAAAATAATATCAGTATTAAATTGACATAAATACCATGTCATAACTTTTTTCTTTTTTGCTATCCATCTGTCTTGAAAATGGTTTCTGAAGAAGCTCACCAAGTTTCAGAGGTAAAAATCTGGGCCTTGGTCCAGTGTTTCAAGCAGGTTTTGCTGGACATAAAGATACCAGCTGCTAAGCAGTCACGGCATAGCTGAGCAGCTTGATTCTAATCATACTTTTGCACTCCTTGGCAGGGTGTGATACATCCTGTACTCTGGTTACACCTTCTGATCACTTTGCACAATCCTGTACTGCATTTGGAGCTAACATCTTGATGGGAAAAACACCAATTGCTTTGGTATAGCAAAGCTTCACCACTGGACTAATCTAGAGCTACTATCCATTGTTACTTTGGTCAATACACGGTAAAAATGTTGCCACTCACTGCTGGCAAAATAATAAAGCTCTTATATGTGCCAGAACAGCTGATAAAGGCTCAAAACAGTACCAACAGTGCTGCGTGAACATCAAATCTAGTAAGAAAGCTACAGAAGTTACTTGAGAAAATGTAATCGATGAGTGCCTTGATTGGAGGGAGTTTTTTATTTTGACACATTACACCAGCGGTCCCCAACCCTTGGGCCACGGACCCGGTCCGTGAGTCATTTGGTACTGGGCCGCGAGAGTGAGACTCGGGTGTGAAATGTATGGTTTTCACGGTTTTTAGCGTTATTTTGTTATCGGTTTTTTTTCCGTTAACTCTGTTTTCCGGATGATCTGATATCGTCGTGTTGGTGTTGTTCCTGGAATAACATAGTAAATGTTGTTTCAGGATCAATATTGCAAGTGACCAATCACATTCTTGTGACGTTATTCTTTGGCGCGCCAAGCCATTCATGCATTTATGAAATTCCAATGTTGCAAGGACAATATCAATTCTGCTTAGCGTTTATTAAAGGGTTAGGGTTAGGGTCAGGGTCCGTTGATTGGCGGACAGGGGCAGTTTCTTGCAGCTTAAGTACAGTTTTTTGTTTTACGGCGGTTTTTCCCGAAGTCGCCAAAGTATGACGTCACAACATTCTGATTGGTCACTTGCAATGTTGATCTGGGAACAACACCAACACGACGATATCATTTCGTGCAGGTTTTCCTGGGTCTTTTCACGTGTGTTATGAATAAATCTTATTTTTTTCGGTACAGGTACTAGTTTTATTTTGTTGTATTTATCCGCGACGCCTTAAAGGCCGGTCCATGAAAATATTGTCGGACACAAACCGGTCCGTGGCGCAAAAAAGGTTGGGGACTGCTGTATTACACCACAGAATAGTTGGCTTCTTTTTCCTTTTGGTCCTCTCGGGCTTTAAATGTGCTCACAGACATGGCCGCCAGGGTCAGTACATTATTTACAAGGTACAAGAAATCGCCGGTTTAAAAAGCCATGTCTCAGTCTGGCAGTCTTGCAGATTAGGATGGTCCAACCTTCCTTATGAGCTGCTGACCTAATCTTCTTTTGCATCTCAGCCGCACAGATATGGGAGTCCTCTAATCCGCTCATTGGATGGACAGCTGCAAACAGACACTTAACGGTCTGCTGCTGTAGCTCTAGTCATTTTGGCCTTCAAAAAGCAATGCGGCCACGAGCTACAATATATGGATCGACATGTTTAAACCAGCAAAAGTACCGCTGAGCCACCCTTCATCTTTTTCATTACCTGCATTTGCAGTCAAGGTTTTCGAAGTGGTTTTTTTTTCCCCCCCAGGCATGACACTTTCTTAAAGCAAACTCCACCCCCACCCCCCAAAAAAAGTGTATGCAGCAATTTCAGGACAAGTGGATGTGATAACAGTTCCTGGCAGGTAAGCCGACAAACAGGCAGGAAAACCAATTAAAAAGCAGTCTGCTGGCTGCTCTGAGGCCCAGGCACAGCAAAGGAGAAGAAAAACATGACATGGGAGGTAAAGTGACTTACAGGCCTCCGACTGCCTATTGTGGGTGAACAATTCAGCTACTCCAAGCCCAGTTTTTCAGAGCCGTCTGCAAAGTGAAAGCCTGACCTCTTGCTTGTCAGTTCTATTGTTAGGAGAAGGCAAGAGCCGCTCCCAATTCAACTCATACTACATTAAATGCTATGAATTGTTTGGAGAGTTTCTGGCAACAGAAAGCAGACAAGGTGGTGAGCGTGCACACACTCGTGCACACATGCTTCTCGATTTTAAGATCCCATCGTTTCAAAACAGAGGAATTATAACAAAGACTGCATTTAATTCTAATGACCTGACCTTTGTTTTTAAAATACAATATCCACATTACTCACATTAGAGCAGGGCGATATGACCAAAAATATTTATCATGACATACATACAATTTGCGATAACGATATAACTGACGATATTATTGACAATAGACAAAATACTTTACAACTCCACAACTTTATTAGTGCAAAAGAAAAAAAAAGAAAAAAAAAACATCAATGAATTTTCACTTAAACAAGCAGCTTTTATGTGCATTAAAGTTATATAAAAATTTAACAGTGCAAATGCAAATTCCTTGCTGACAGTTTAACCAAAAGGCATTTCCAGTGGAAATTGGCCGACATATGTATAATATCTACAAAACTTAAAAAGAGGTTATACACACAATATGGTAATATTATGTTGAAGCACAGTACGTATCACTCCTCGAAGCTCTGCCTACGATAGCCGTAATGCTTCGACAATCCATCAAGCGGTGTGGGTTCGTAGCTTAGCAAAGTCGTACTAAAACATTTGACAGATCTTCGAGCGCCGTGTACCACATAAAATCGTTTCGAGGTCAGTAAACACAACCAGAATTCATACATAAGGCACACGGGATTATAAGGGGCACTGTCGCTTTTCAGAAAAATCAAAGGATTGATTTTAAGTGTGCCGTATTTTCCAAAAAACACGGTAATAACGACGGCTCGCTAGCATGCGCTACCAAAAATAGTGCTTTGTTGTGTATCTGACGGACGAAAGCTAAACCAGTTCCACACCACTGAAGTTGCAGCCATGCTTTTTCCACCATGTGCGTATGAGGAAAAAAAAAAAAAAAAAAAAAAAAGGCACTGCGCATGCGCGTTTTACCCAAATTCTATCGCGATATTTCATTTTCTTATCATTGCCTAACATTATACCGGCATTACCGTGAACGGTATGATATGGCCCAGCCCTACTGCTGATGTCATTCAGCTAGCATATCAGTGTTGCTCTATCATATTTAAACCATCTTGAGCTTACAGACCAAATCGTTGTAGTTAAAATCTAACTGGTGTCAAATTTCTTCTTGGTATTATTGAACACATTATCCAATCCACGCTGACAACCAGGTCTTGGTCAGCCATTTAATATATTAGAAACTGATTTATAGGCTAAACTACACCTGTGTCAAAATGACATGCAAAGTCATTATCTAATTAGTGTAATAATCTAATGTATGTAAAAATAATTAAAATTAACAGATGGAACAAAATGCTGGCTACAGCACTCACAGCATTTGTAGTGTAAAAGCACAGAAGTATAAATGAAGAGGAACTCGTCCTTAAGTACCTCATTTAGCATTGTAGTAACACTATAATTCTAGTGGTGTAGGAAGCATCTCGGCAGGGTTGTTCATCGTATTATGTTTTCTACGCAAGTGACAGTAATACTAAACTCAAGCTAAGTTAAGGCACGGTGACCCATTTCCTGTCATCACAAATCATGCAAGAGGAGTCAATTTTTTAGATACCCAGACAAACACAATGCTAAAAATTCAAAATGTCACACAGGCAGTGTGAATATCCCGGCCCTCTATGCACCACACTTCATCCGTTTACCAGATGTCTGTGCTGATTTACAGCCTAGCGAGCCCAACCTGTGTTATTTCATCCATGTGGCTGGGTCGGGGCTGAGGTGTTGACATGCTCGCTAACCACAGGCTTGGGAAGAGATGGGGCTGTAAGAATTAAGAGAGGGTTAGATTCGAATGGGGGGAAAAAAGAAAAAAAAAGAAAAGGTGAGATGAAGAGAGAAACCGTTAGGGGGGGTTGTGGGGGCTGGCACAGCTACTGTTTCCTGCGAGGTCAGCAGACTGGGGCTGATTCCAGGACAGCTTATCTTTCAGCAGGAATACCACAACCAGACCAAAGGAAGAGACAGGAGGCAACCAGCACTATGAATTCTTAGCATGTTACATACCCGGAGGAGTTGATGACATTAATGACAGATACAAAGGGTTTTTTGTTTGTTTGTTTTTATTAGATGAGATCTGGGGCAAATCAGGAAAAATAAAATATGGTCAATGTGACAATTATGAACATTTCAAGTCCCGACATCCATATTTAAGCAACTTATACAATCCCTACCACAGTGTTTTAGAGGTGATGGAAGTTTAACCTTGAGCTCGACCGTGAGATTAGAAGGTCCAAACATCTGTGACGACGGAAGTCCTTCAACATAATAGCAGCATAAATAATTCACTGCTAATTATTATTCCAAATCTGCAGTCTGGGTTGCTGATATAAGGTTAAATAGTCTGTGCCACTGTAAAGATAATTTATCTAATCACAGCCTTATATGGTACCATAAAATCTGTTTTCAGAGTTATCAGGAAACATGTTGCCTTAATTTGTTAGTTTAATGATTGGGCGTCACAATAGTTATGGTCCAGTCTTACAGTAATGATACACGTGTCCCATAAATAATGTAAGCTGGCCTTGTTTCATTAACAGGAAAAAATAACATTAATATCATTAATCACTTGATTATTACTAGTGTAGGAGAATGGGTGGGGAAAAGTTCAGATAGTATTTTTTTTTCCCTGTTGTATTGACCAGCTCCATCTATGTGTTTGGAATCTTATAATGTTCAATCAGGCTTTAAGGGACACAGGGGACTGGTGGAAATAGCTGGAAGCAAAAAAATTTGACTTCAGCTCATGTTTTGTAAAAATCAAGTTCAGGCTATACTCGTGGGGGAATTTCATTCATATCCTCTGATAGGTCTGTCTGCCTTAAGTACACGAACTGTCTTTTATGCTCTCTGATGTTAATGGACCAGCGTCAGAATTGAAATATGAGAAAAGTCCACCAATGTTTGTACTTTGTATGGTGTGGATAGAAAAGCCTCTTTAACCTAACTTTTTTTGTCTATTATTCATAAAGGAAGGGTTTTTGAAGTTTCCTTTGAGCCTGGAACTAAAAGTCAAAGCATGCGCAACATACCACAAGTACAGGAATTAGCAGCCATGGTGACAATGCCATTCAAACCGTGCTTGTGACAGATCTGTTATTAGTGTTGATCAACTTCTAAGGGAAATATCTCTCTTTAGCTCCTACGTATTCCACTTTGTTCACAAGGTAGTTGCTAACTTTCCTCCTGCTGTTTTGTGCTGCATAGTATGGAGTGGTTTTGGTAAAAACGACATGTAGCTTAGGAAAAATCCAGTCATTTTATAATTCTCTGTAGACTCATTATCAGTCTCTTATTGTTAATATAGAAATATGTATTGCAGCCATTTTAATGGACAGAAAAGTGCATTTTTGTTCTTGTCTCTCCATAAAAATGCAAGTAGTACCAGTCTGTTCGTCTCAGTGACCATCTGTGTATTAAAAAGGAAATTCCCTCCAATAAAAAGAAAAAAAAATGTCTGTTTCAGGTGAACACAGCCTGAAGTAAATCCATGCAAGGTGAAGAAAATCATTGGAATGCATGGCAGTCCAAAGTACGCAAGGGTCCCAGGTTTCTCGCGAGTATTCACCTGCTCACACAGCTGCATTAAAAATAAGGCTTGGCAACACACTTAACAAAACTCTAATCAAGGAACAAGCTGCACTTGATATCTTGGAAAACAGATCAAAAAAATCCCATCTGCCACTTGTAACTGGCATATAAACCCAGCATGGTAGCAGTGCCTGTCACCAGTTCAAAATCCAGACTGAGCCCCTGCATGAACATTTTCCTTGACAGCGGCCAGCAACAAATTTCCACCTGCTATCTGACCAACCTTATGAAAATAAAGAATATTTGAGCAAAATAAAGCTGAGGAGACTAGCGGAGCGCAGATTTATGAAATGCCTATTGAACAGACTGCTGCTTGTAGTATGAGAGATCGAAATCAAGAAGATTTTATCATTCCAGTAAGAGGGAACCCATGCGCTTCCTTACTCAACACCCCACCCCCTACAATAAAGAGGACCTTTAAAAAATAAAAACAAATCATGCCATTCTAATTTTTCCCCTCACTCCTCTCTCTGTATTTTTACTTGATGTGGTCCAAATATATCACTGTAAGATGACTTTAAATTTAAATCTTATAAAACTTAAAAGTTAGTTTTTAAAACAACTTTTAGCGTCAGTTGTTCAGCTCATATATATCTAGTTTATATTTTTGAATAAAGTACTAGTGTATGTAAATGAGGATCACTATTTTGGTGCACTGCCGCTGTTATATGTTATGCCCCAATCACTGAAGCCCACAGAACTGGTCAGTGACCCCCTGGCAACCTCCAGCTGACAGGGAAAAATGACTATCCAGTGACAAATTGGCAAAACCTTTACTTTGAAGACAAATTGTCTCCATTTCTGGTTTTCAGTTTCACTACCGCTTAGCCATGCAAACTATGGGCAACTCGCAATCTACTAGCAACCAAAGCAATCACAGGGAGGCTTTTTATGCAGTAACACCATTGCAATCAAATTAACCTGAGGAGAGGAGGAACCACTCCCCAACCAGTTGGGGAATACACATATTTCCCTATTAATCAGAGGTTGCCACGGTGCCTCTATGTGACTGAGGCCTTACTTTCTCTTTATGCTGAAGCAGGTTCCAGGTCTCTCTTTTTCTGTCTTATCAGCAACACTGAGTCATCTCAGAATAAGTAGTAGAGCGATACGTAGCCTACGCAGTTCTGCTTTTCTGTTTGTACCACGCAGCCTGCGTCTATGCCAGGTGGACTGTGCTACAGTAACTGCGGAAAACCTTTGTGTATGCGAAAGCTTATATGTGCAAAGCTGCCAGTGTGACTCAAACATTGTGAAGTATAACACTATAGAGATATTATATCTGATATGTATGTATATGTCTTGTTATAATAATATATCCCTTAACTGACCGCCTCTGTGTGCAGAGTGCATAAGACAGAAGCATGCTGCATTCACTGATATGATGAGTCTTAAAAACCCCAATAAGACAAGACTCAGCTGAGTCCAACAACTTTTTTCTGGCAGAAACCCTGAAGAGAGACATCATTCAATCATGTTGTCAAAGAGTTGAAGGAGTGGGCAAGGAAGCCTCCCAAGTAATTTCCCTGGGGGTGTGCTCTGCACTGGGGAGATAAGTAACCCGACTGAGGACAAGGCTGGCATTCTACCCCAACTCCAAAAGACAAAATGCCTGAGTCCATCTAAATAGAGGAATCTGACAATGGAGCATTTGTCTCTTTGCCAGCTGGAGAACAAGCTCCCCACAGACATGTAGATATGAAAGACAGTGCGCAACAACTTTAAGCTCAGAAGATTACTAGGAACAATCTTATTTTAAATTGGCAAAGCAGAAAATACTGACACTGGATTATCTCAATTAAATTCAAACCAGGACCACGAGTGATTATACCGCTGTTTGCAAACAGTGGCCTCTGAAATTAAGCATGCGGTGATTATGAAGCATAAAATCTCATGGTTTTCATTTATTCTCCACCAAGAATAATGCCAAGATGAAGTCAAGACCTTGTGGAATCACATGCAATTCATGTAGTGCACATACATACAGTTACTTAGAAGCTAAAGGTGTAGCAGTGATTACGCAAAGCCGACAGCAACTTTTGACTTCGGATCAATGGAAAAAAAACCGCATCTCCAGACATTCCTGCCTGAATAACATTTCAACATGTGCAGGTAGTACATTTAGCAGCCTAGAGTTAAATTGTAACATGTTAATATGACATATCTTATTTGTTGATTACACTTTTAAAAATGCAATGAAACTGTAGCAGAAGAAGAGACGTCTGCAGCCAGCAGACTATACTCAGTCAGTGGCAGCTAATGTTACCACAGTATTCTTGGGGGCTAGCTGCATTAGTGTGCACTGTCCATAACCCATTGCACATATAAAATCCTATTTTAAGCCACTTGATTAACACTGAGCGCTCCACATGTAATGTAAGCCAGCTGCCTGAATCGTTTCACTGCCCAAAAAAAAAAAAAAAAAAAAAGGAGGGGGGGGGGGGGGGGGGCAATGTTTACAACTCCACATAGCAAAGCACACTCTGTTTGAGTGGTGTTTTGTCTTCTTCTTACTGTCCCCATTTTCTACTCCGAGTGGCCTGGCAGCGCTCCCGTGTGCTCTCCTTTAACTAATAAACAAAGGATGGTTTCCCTTATATAGCTCTTTTCAAAGTCTACAACATCCACATGCAACATCAGAGGTTTGCAGGGAGGTGGGAAGCACAAGCCTGTTCCAGACAGAAAGGCTTCGGCCAAGGGCAAAGGAGCACTGACAGTGCGATTGTGTAACACTCATACATTAACAGCCACTTAAAGTGCTATTTCTGGTGCCATCCATCTGCAGAATTTTGCAGCGTCAGGTTGGATAAGTTTGTGAGGGGTGCAAAGCGAGACACATACTATGCAAAAGTACCTGGGGGGGGGGAAGCATCATACCAAGAGGAAAGCAAAGAAGGGAAAAAATTATAAAAGAATATTAGTATAATGTTCGAACACAAAATATGCCTCCAGTCAGATTTTACAAAAAAGGACTTGCAGAATATCGGATTTTCACAACACAATTAAACTTGATAAAGGATTCACAAAACTTATGATATTACAAGACATTTAAAAAATAAAAATAGCATTCATTGTAGTATTTTTTTTTAGATGAAGAGGTTAGGTCTAGGGCTAATGTGAACCAGGAGGGTGCAGGATGGTGGTTCCAACTGGCATATCAAGTGACAGTAAACATAATTACCACAACATACTAACATCAACAAATCTATAAGGCAAATCGTGGCAAAAAATACAGGATGAGCAAATGCCTTTGACATAGCTGGGACTCGGTTTGTATACAAAATAACATGAAGTTAAAACAAAGAACCAAACCACAGTGACCCAAAGTGGCCAGCAACCAACTCTAGACACAAATATGAGTCAACGTGCCGGCCGCAGTGGCCAGGTTAGAAAAGGATTCAGCTAGAGAGAAGCCTCAGCAAGACGCCTCATCGTCCCATCATCCAGATTTTAAAAATAACCTATACTACAACATAAACTTTGCAAAGATAAAAAAGGAAAAGAGAAAGAAAGGATAAACATACTAAAGAGAGGCATGTTGGTAACAAGAGGATAAAGTCAACTCAGTGCTGACAAAGCACATTAGCAATCAACCATGTGTTTAACTGATGTTTAAAAATGTATGTGTTCTGCTCTCTGATACTGATGGGAGCTGTTTTGGAGCCTTTATAGAAAATGCAGACTGACCTACAGAAGCTCAAAGGAATAATCCAGTTCTTTCTAGTCAAACGCCTTGTAATTTGATTTCTATTTGGACTGATAGTAATAAACTAAGTGGTGAAGGAGCCATGTTAGGCTAAATAAGACAAATGCATTTAACAACACTTTATCAAAGCCCTTTATCAAAGATTTTCAAAGTTCTCTTTTATAGCAACTATAATGGTTTTAAAGCATTAAGGCCTGCCTGCGACCATGTAGTAATTAATATGGGAAAATCTGCATGAACATATGGTGTTTCATTTTATGTTATATTATGTTACATTGGAAAAGGTGCCCAGCCTACAAACATACAGATTTCACCATCACTAAAGAAAAGCAGCCACGTCTGATGTGATCCGTTAAAGGTAAATGATGTGAAGTTTTACTGTCATAGTTCATGATTTTCACGTCCAGACCATTTGCTCTTTCTGCTCTGCAACACTGAAGCCATTTCGGTCCCTCTGCCAGTAGGGCGGCCTTATATAGAGAGGTGACTCCCCATGAAAAGCATTTAGAGCAAGAATTTATACTTATGGGAAAACCAAGAATAGCCTCCCCAGGCTGCAGGAGGGCTAGGGAGGAGCTAACGGGTGATGGTGGAATACATTTCCAGTACTCCCAGAATGAACACTCACCCCTGTGCAACAAAGCTCCAAGCTGCTCCACAACAGCTTCCAGGGGGAATTCCAGAGTAGGATTATTTTTCACAAAGCGCTACGTCACAGCGACAGAAATAATTTGATGAGTGACACGAATGTTGAAATTTGTCAACAAACAACATTCATGTCGAGTAACGAGAACACCATTTGTCCATGACTTCGTCGTGACGTTATTCCCCAGCTGCCCAGGCGGCTTCAAAGCGACAGAAGAAACATGTCCTCATCTTTAAAATAGAAGGGTGGGTCTGAGGTTTTCATTGGCAGAGCAATCAAATCATGATGTGCTCATCCACCACTGTTAATTTTCTGGCAGTGGATTCGCTAGATTCCCAATGGATTCTGGAGATGCTGCTCGCATACCACCACAGCAGTGCATTTTTCCTTTCTTTATGCTGTTGTCGTCTTACACCACAGCAAAACTCTTGCTCTTTTTGTTGGACAATGGTCCGGCATCTGAAGTTTTGGGTTGGTTAAAAGAGACAGGACAACAACCTTTGATAAGTAGACCGAGACTGCTAGTGTGAAATCTAGTAAATGCCCAATATTCCCTTTACTGACCAGCAGTTGGAGTTTTTCAGTGTTTAAATTACATGCAAGTTATCCAAGAGAAACAGGCATAAGATGTGTAATCAGAAAACAATTACTAAGAAAGACAACATTTAGAGAATCCCTATAATCTGAAAGAGTTCTGAGAAATTCATCATCGCATGTACAACTCCCGACTTCAAAGATTCATTAGTCGATTCATGAAGTTAAACCACTGCTGTAGCACAGAGATAGCTGCATAGTTTAATTTCTACTGCAGACTGACTCTATTACATTCTCTATTTAACAGACAAGATCCTGCAACCTTTAGGCAACTACTACGTTTTCTGGTTACTTCAGCCAAATCAAACAACCCCCAAGCAGAGAGAAGAGGAGGGTAAACGAAGATTGAATTTTACTGCCTAAAGCAATGTAAGATTTGCTGAAGAGAAATGTGAAAATTACAGCATGTTACATACTAACATGGTTCACAAGGGTGGCTGGCCACATGTGGTTTTGTACAAAACAGCCAATCTACACTGTTTGCAGTGAACTAGGAGTACCACACACCTGATTAGGTTTCATTTCTGCCCTGGTGACTAAGAGGCATGAGCCTCGAGGTGGCAACTACGGCAGCATGGATTTCTGCCAGAGATGCAGTCCAGTAATAGCTGAAGAGCTCAGCTGTAACCTGAAACACATTTCGGAGCAGATACTCTTTCATCCAAAAATTGAGATGATGGTTGACTTTGTCCAAAAGCCCTGAAACTGCAAGCTGATGTTTTAAAGAGAACCTGGATTTGTTCCAAGAAACACTGATCTGTCTTACAGATGTTTATGTAGCTTAAAAGGACATGTGTTTCATCATAGTGAGTTTAGATTACAAGCAGAACAGCTACCCTGGGGCAGGCAAGTTATTTTCCCGAAGCACCACATGGAAACCTGGGACTATTGCGGAGGCCAGCATAAATAGGTTTATAAAGAGATAAAAACATCCATCCGTCCAGTCGCAGGGCTAACACACAGAGACAAACAACCATTCGCGCTCATTAACATAATAGATGCACACTAAAACCAAAGTTCATTATTATAATCCAAAAGCTTGCAACACAGCCCCATCACAAGCACTTAAAGCAAAAAAACAGCACTGGAATTCAGCAATGACTGGTGTTCATTTCAAAGTATTAAACTGAAACAGGATTACTTCGCCACACTTCACCTTGAGAGCGCTACATCATATTCAACACGATATTATTTCCTGAATTTATGAAAGCGATTGTCAGACAGCATAAGAACGTCTGTGTTCCAGCTGAAGGATCGACCATCTCTAGTTTTGACAGAGATAGATAACTGCTGCGTCGAGGTTGGAAGCTCTGTTCTTTCAGGTGTGGAACATTTGACAAATCAATTTGGCAGGACAGTAAATTCTCAGCTCCTCTGTTGCCAAATAAGAATATCCTGTGTTAAAAGCCCACATTAGATGCTTTAATGCTAGAAAGTATGATTCGGGACAAAATATAAATGTATTTCTGGGCACAATAGCACTCATTTGTTCCAGTTTAAAACCCTGTTGTCGTAGTAAGCAGCATGAGTTTCCATCTCTCGTCTCTATGACAACCATACTGGCTACCGCTGCTCCAAACTGCAAGGCATGACCAAAATTTTGTATTTTTAAACCAGACTGAGGGTCGTCCGCCTCGTATCAAAGAATGTACAGAGCCACATACGGAGCCTGCTGCAGGGCAACAGTTGCTCAGACAGACTGCTTGCTCCTCCTAAAACATACTTCATGTTTAATTTTAGACAAAACAGAAACCACCACCCCCTCGGCGCGCACACACAGTGAACATGTCCTGCCCTTGAGTCATGCTGAGTATTTAAAACTAATCAATTAGGAAAGGCTAGTTGTGCAGAAATAGCTCTTCATGTTACCAGTGGGCAGTCACGGTACTGGCTTCTATTTGTGATGCAATCTACATGGGATGGTGAAGTGAGTGGGAGGCAGGCAAACGAGAACTCAGTGGGAGGTGGGAAAAAACAGAAAGTAGATACGATGTGCCAAGAAGGCAGCCTCTGCTGCATCCATCCAACTGTAACCATCATCCTAAAGTTACACATCACAATCAGTGCACTTGTTTGCTTGTTCAACTGGTAGTATTCTTTAATATCTGGGCATTAATCTTTACACTGTTCATTTTTTAATGTCGCAATACAATATTCTTTTTTTTCCCCACAGACATTTTAAAGAATTAAAAAGCCTGGCACTGAGACTTCGATATGTTATGAGCCAATCACTTGCTGCCAGTTCTTACCTCATAAATGAAGGATAATCGAAAGTTATCCAATCGTTTCTCTATCTGACACTATCCAAAAAGTGCACATGAGAAGAAGGCAGGCACAGGGAGCCTCTCTGATGGGAATCTTGTGATTTCACTCTTGCATTTAAGGCCATGCATGCCTAGGTTGGGCACAACAAACTGTAAAATTCTCTGATTTTGTTAACTTGAACTGGGCCAGACACTCATTAAAATGTCTCCAGTCAGATCCTGGCATAAAGAACACCAAAATATTCATTTTTTTTTTTCTTCCCAGCATGTGAGACATTTAATTGTACAAACTGAAGTTTGAAAGAAAGAACCCTTTGTATTTTAATCTTTCTGCCTCTCCCTGTTAAATCCAGAATCAAACTCCTTCTCCTCACATACAAGGTCTTAAATAGTCAGGCCCGTCTTATCTTAAAGACTACATAGTACCACATCACCCCAACAAAGCACTTTGCTCTCAGAATGCTGGCTTACATGTGGTTTATAGGATGGCTCCTAGTTTGGATTATGGAGACAGACTCTCTCTATATTTTTAAGATTAGGCTTCAAACTTTACTGTTTGCTAAAGCATATAGTTAGGGCTGGACCAGGTGACCCTGAATCCTACCCAGGTTACTCTGCAGCAGGACTAGGCTACTGGGGGTTTCCCACTGAACAGTGATGTTCATACACCACTCTGCATTTAATCATCCACAGTGTCTATTGTCCTGCCTTCCTCCTCTCACCCTGATCGGTCATGTGCATCCCTGACCCTGGTTCTGCTAGAGGTTTATTCCTGTTAAAAAAGGAGTTTTTCCTTCGCACTGTTGCCAAGTAATTGCTGATTGTCTGATTGTTGAGGTTTTCTCGGTTCCAACACAGGTTGTTAGAACGTTGGATGGCTGAAAATTTCCTCCAACTCAACGAGGGGCAAACCGAAGTCCTCGTATGTGCTCCTGGCAGATTTTTATCGCAGATAGTGAAAGCTCTTGGTCCTCTCTCGGGCTACGTCCACACTAGCCCGGGTAGATTTGAAAACGGTGAAAACGCGTCTACACTAGCGTTTTCAGTCGTTTTCACAGAGTTGTGCATCCTGATTGATACGGCCCAAAACGCTTACATTCCACGGAGATTTTCCGTTTTCGTTTTAAAAAAATAATCCTGTCCACACGTAAACGCAGAAATGAAGGAAAACGCTGCTAGGAACATGCCAAAGCAACAGGTGGTGATATATTCCTAACCGTGTAGAAATGTTGGCCAATCAGAAGTCTAGAAGCCTCGGTGGGAAAAAGTAAACAAAACTGGGGCATAGAAGCAGAACCAAGTCGTATGTGTGGAGGGACAGTAACTGTGTGTATATGTAAGCATTTAAACACCGCAGAGAGTAGAAGTAACAGTATTGTAGAAATTAATTTCACCGAAACAATAACGTGGCGCACAGTGTGACGTCAAAAAAAAAGGCGCACATCTTTGACGCTGCGTTTTCTCCGTTTTCCTCGTCCACACGTAAATACAAAAACGGAGTTTTCAAAAACATCCACCCTGGCCGGAGTTTTTAAAAATCTTCGTTTTCAGTGACCAAAAACGCCGTTTACGTGTGGACGAAAGGTGCAAACGCATAGAAAAATCTGCGTTTTCAAAAATACCCGGGTACGTGTGGATGTAGCCTCACATTGGATGGTCATGTGAAATCTCTGGTTCGGTCTTGTTTTTATCATTTAAGAAATGTGGCTAAGCTAAGCCAGATTTTATCTCGCTCTGAACTGGAGATTGCTATACATGCATTTATTTCCTCGTGCTTGGACTATTGTAACTCGCTGTTTATGTGTCTAAGCAAAGGTTCTCTGGATCGTCTGCAGCTAGGCTTTTGACAAAATCCTCTAAGTATTCACATGTGACACCGTTGCTATCTCATCTCCACTGCTTCCTGTTGAATTTAGAGTCCATTTTAAGATCCTGGTCTTGACTTACAGAGCTGTGCACGGACTGGCACCAGCCTACACCTCTGATCTGCTACAGCTCTATGTCTTTTCTTTTTTTTCTTTTTTTTCAAAAAAAAAAAAAAAAGAAAATTTATGACTCGTTATCTTATGTGCAGCACTTTGTGATTCTGTCTAGAAAGGTGCTATATAAATAAAATTATATTTATTTATTATTTTGGGTTCATTATTTTAAAATATAAAGCGCCTTAAGGTGGCGGCTGTTGTTATTTAGCACATAAAAAAAAACTGATTTAAATTGAACTGAAAATTATTATATAATTATTATACATAGAGGGAATTCTGCAGTTGTATCCAGAACCGCAGAACAAGAAATATAACAATGGAACAGACACTTCTTCCTCTACTGTGTGCAGGTCAGCCATACGGCCATGTTGAAGCTCTTGCCTCCATGAAAATGGCCCTACAGAGCCTTTTCAGATGAACTCTGTGAGCTGACATGAAACATTAAAGTTGTAAATCTTGTCACTGGGTCAGGCCTATCTGATTTAACACTTTGATTTACACAGCAGCATCAGGTGGGGTTTAATGTGGGCTGCAAACGCTCCTCGAGTATTTAATTTGTCATAAACACAGCAGAAGAACTGATTTATTTGCTTACAGAGCAGCCATGCAAACTCACACTGCAGTTATGCATACACAGGTTGTTAGAATACAAGGCAGGAATGTTGGACTCCACCAGTAACAGTGCAAAGAGCTTCAAAGAAAGGTATGTAGGGAGTATAAACCACTGAATAGCTTTTGCTTAACAAAAACAAAACACTCTTTTTAAATAAATCTCAAGGATTATATTTAAGAGCACGTTTGCACCCATGGATTGAAAAGATTCATTAGCTGAATCCAAAGTTACAGCTATGCTTTTTTCCATCACTGAGGCTGAAGAACATAAAGGACAAAGATAAATGTCAAAATGTTAGTTTCACCAAAGAGACCCACCACACATACTGACATGCTGAAGTCAAACAAAAACCTGATTTAAGCGACGGAAAGTTAGACCATCAACCATTCACGACTGATAAAACAAGTCTGCTAGTCTAGTTGTTCAGAGGCTGAACTAACAAAGTAGCAAAAGAGAGGAACAGGTGATGTAAAATAGCCCAACAAGACATCCCTAAACAAGGGCAAGCAGGCGCCGTGTATCCAAGTACGAACGCTGAACGTAGATGAGACTATTCTGACTAAGCCTGCTCAGTGCATGCTCAGGAGTAAAAGCTTTAATGTCATCGTTAAACAAATCAACAGCATCAATGTGACATGAGTCAAACTGCAAATGTGATTAGGCATGCTTGAGGTCATCACTCCCCTTTTCACCCTGACAAGTAATTCATACAATGATCATCTATAATTGCATACCCACACAAGAACATTGTCACTCAAACAGTTTAAACTACACCAATTATCTTTGCCAGCTTTCTCAGCCAAACAGCGATTCTTAGTTACCAATCTGGCAACCAGCTCCAAACATTTGTTTCAGGCCCTGAGAGCCACGTTAAAAAAAACAAAAAAACAACAAAATTAATTCCAGGTGACCAGCTGGGAGCTGCCCTGGGAAACAAACGAAGAGTAGAGACAGAGCTTCACGAGGTCAGTGCAGCATTAAAAGCAACCAGAGCTGGTTTACCTCAGAGCGACTCTGGAACGAGCATCAAGGGATAGCTGCTGCTTCAGAATTTTGAACCTAAGCTGTATTACGTTTGATGAATGTAGCTTTCGTTGCACAACTTTCACTGTTTTCCCTCCACCTGCATTACAAATAGTCTGTTCACTTTGCAGCTTTTGCATAAAATACTTTTTTAAAGGGTAAACAGTTCACAAGCAGAGTGTTTTTTCCCCTTCTTGCAGTCTCTCAAAGAAAATCTCAATAGAAAACTTGAACTTGCCTGCTGTACACAACAACACTGCTGACCCTGACCATGAAAATAACACTTTCTGTATGTTCCTTTTCCCCCTGCCAACAGAGCACAGCAGAAATATCTGACTGAGCATGGCAACCGCAAACTAATCCGCTGCATTATCAGTGTCATTAAAGTGTCATTACAGTTTGCTCATTACTTCCTCTCTGTGGTCAGAGGTGACAGCAGAGGCCTGATTTCATGCAGAACAATGAGAAAAATCAATAAACTAGCCATGTGCAGCTGATGAGTAACCCCACAGATTGGACTTGAAGCCAGGAGCACATTTCCATTGAAAGTTAAAATCCCCAACAGATATCGACAAGCTAAATGATAATCACACTCCATGCAATCTTCCAGCTGTAAACTTCTGCTAAACCTATACATACAGCATTTATTAATGTGAGAAATCTTTAAAATAAAATAAATAAATAAATAAATTTTAAAATAAAAGTGTGATACTTTGAAATGCAGATTGAAATACTTTATCAAGAACATCTCTGCAATTCTCACTCCATCTCCATTGACTTCAGCACCAAATAACTGAACAGTTACACTGGGGGGAAAAAAACAGAAGGAAAGAAAAATAAAAAAGGGTTTTGTGCAGGACTCCGCTTTGAAAAACTACTAACAGTCTAATGGATGCATAAACACACTCTCCAAAAGGTCAGCACGGTTGCTAATGTAATGAAAACGCTGTTGATTGCTGCTTTTATGTCAAGGAAGCCAGAGTGAGTTTGGCCAGTTTAATAAATGATCGGTGTCGTCGCCGGTGCCAGAGCTGCATACCAAGCAGCGGCGACGGCAGATAGTAACAGCTAGGTACGGGGGCTCGGGAGAATGACATTTTCAGAGATGTACAGAAGAATAAATGATAAGCACGAGAAAACAGAAGCTGGGCTCATTAGACGAGAGCTGCCATTTTGAAAGGACAGATTTTAACAAAGGGCAACTTGAGGTGGAGCGATGACATTCTCTTTTGCTGAAGCCTCTTTATTAACTATAGATTTCTGGGCAAACATATCCGATATCTGCCGAGCATTCCCCACGGGGTACGCTGTCCTACTGTCAGCCGGATCTCAACGCTCAGACTCATGTTCAACATACCTAAAAGAACAGTCACAGGAGAGCATTCTCCCGAGGCACTACACACACGCTCAAGCCTGCAGCCAATAAGGTCATGTGTCTTCTTCTGACAAGCCAAGGTCTGGGCAGCTTTTGGGGGTGGAGGAATTCAAGGGAAGTGTGGGGGGATCCAAAGGAGGTGTGTGTGCGTATTGGGGGGGGGGGGGGGGGGGGGTGTTCAGGAGAGTACTTTTGCATTACAGGCAACTCTTCCTCCATACCTGGCCAGCAATCTCATGAGAACTGTCACAGTCTACACACCAGGCTCACTGAAATTCCCAGGCTGCTGATAGGTCCATTCATTCTAATACTAGCAGCGATGGCCTGCACTGATCCTTCCTCACACACAAACTTAGCATACACACACACAGGTGATCTCCCAGCTCAGTCCCACGCCAAACAAGAGGAGACATTTGGAGACATCACCAAATTCCCTGCTATACTAATAATAACAACAACATGTGATCAGTGTAAAAACATAACCAGCCTCGTCTTTCTATGAAGGGGTGTGGCAGCTGAGCCACTCATCCTCACCATTTAGTCCATACAACCTGCTGCAGTGGTGGAGCCATACATTACTCCAAGATGTCGCGGTTCGCATTTTCCATCACAGGTTAGCCAGAAGAATGGCAATCACGTGCACTCAGCCACGGATAAAAGGTGGCAATAACGCCTACAGCTCAAACATAGGTGCTCCCCTCCTCCTGCAAGCCATGTGATATTGGGCGATTGTAACTGGCTTCGTACAGGTTGCAGCCTTTAACGCGTGCGTTTCCGACGCAAGCGCGTGAAAAACGATGATTTAAAAAGTTGGAAACAATTGCCTGCTCGTACAAGAGGCAGCTTGACTGACATGGAAACATGGCGGAGGTTGGTTTTCTCCGGCCAGTGCAATGCAAGTTAGGATACCAGCCGCTCCGTGAACTCTTTAGACTCCGCACTCACCGCACGCTCGATCCTGCGGCTTCAAAGGCCAAAAGAAGGGAAAACGGAAAGATAAGAGACAGAAAACCAAACTCACCGGGCGACCCCCTGCTGCAACCATGTGGTCTGTACAAGTCGCCCAAGAAAGAAAAAGCAAAAAAAAGACGCGATGCAACCACAAAAGTCAGCAATTAGAGACCCCCACAAGTTTCGTTAATTCAAATGAGCATCACGGCGACTGAAAGACCGCAGATCCATTCAGAAAAAAATGCAGCGCAGTCACAGAGCAGAGAGAGGGGCTGGGACTCTCACGCTCACACACAGCATGCAGTTTGATTAAAAAGCTTGGTCGGAGAGGTCAGGCAGATCTGCTGCTGCCAGGGGGGGAGATGGTCACCAGATTAAACCGATTACGGGGGGGTGTAAACCTACCTTCAAATGCTGGGGCATTTCAGGCAAGTCAGCCCTGAGAAGATGCACATTAGCCGGCAGCCCCGCTCCTCAGCACTAAAATATCCTGCGCGTTGAGGGGAAATTTCCAAGTGGCCAACAGCGTGTGAGCAGCAGAGATACCGTGTGTATGTGTGTGCGTAAATGGGGAGGGGAGGGGACGGGGGGATAATCCTACGGTGGGGCAAAAAGGAAATGCGTCATTATTAATGGCCCAAGCGTTTTGTAGTCCGTTTGGTCATATCTGTACCCAGTTAAACTACAAAATGGATCGGGTTCGGTGATGTAGTGTTAGTTTCACACTGTTCTTTTTCTTCCTGTTTTTTTCTTCTTCTTTTTAGTAACAGACGAGCATTGATGTGCTAAAACCAGAAACTAAAAAGAAAAGAAAAGAAGAAGAAAAAAGACACGCAAAAATCACCACCTGCTCAAATATTTTGAAAGTCCAGGGCTTGGGAAAAAATATTCAGCTTTGATTTTATAACACAGAAGGAAATGTACCTAGTTGATAATTCTCATATTTAATGCTACTGCTTCTTCCCACACTGAAAAAATGGAAATATCTGACTGACTAAGCAGTATAGTGGACAGCAAAAGATCTCTAAACCACTTGTAGGGTCACAAAAACATGTTCATACACCAGTGACTGAGAGAAACTTTCTCTCTCCAGCAGACAAATATGCAGATGTTGATACTGATGTACAAAACTGCACAATATGAGCCAAATTTCCAAATCAGGAAACACTAAAAAAACAACAACTTTTTTTTGACTGAACACTGAACTGAAAATCAGCAGATAGAATAAATTGAGCTTGAGCTTATAGGACTGGCACATTTTCTAGAATGCATCTTAGACTGTCTCCATCACCTCTCAGGTTATATACACACAGTCCCTTTGACCTTGACTGAGTTATTGTCTTAAACTCAGTGAAGTTCCCCCAAAGCCCCAGAAGACAGCTGCACATATGTCACAATAGTAATAAATGAAGAACTATGTATTAAGTCAACGTCATGAAAGTGGATGTCTGAACTGCTAATTTCATCCAGGCCACAGTTCTGAATCATCAATGTTTGTCAGCCTTCTTACTGACATTCACATCACCCACGGCCTGCCACGCCACTAAAGTGAGGAGCTGAGCCAGTAAGTTTCTTTTTAATAACCAACTGAACTGCTTAGCGGCTTTAGAACTGGGAAATAATGTAAAAACAATCAGTTATGTGTGTTATTATGTTATACCAGTTCAACCCACTTAATCAAAGTGGTCAAATGGAGCTCTATGTGCTCCATGATTTAAATGATGGATTTAAACCACTGATTTAAGCCATTTGGGAAATGGGACCCAGCAAACTATGTGGGAGCGAGACAAATAAAGGAAACTCTACACAGTATTTAGGTGTTTTACTTTACAGGGGCCACTCTGGTTAAAACTGAACAAGAATATAAGTTGAGGGATCGGCAGCAGTTGTTCCACATGTTGTAAGTGGATATCGGGTTCTTGTTGTCAGGGCAAACTGGGGTGAAATGTGAACCTACGTGGGGGGAAAAGCTCAAAGATGTCGACCCCAGCTGGAGCAGGACAACTACAGCTAAATACCAAACATTCTCATGGAAGCCCCTTGATACCCTCAGTGCCGTTAACTCTGTCTGCCTCACGCTGAGGTCCGTCTGCCCCTGTAATCTCAATACTTCCACAACGACTCCAGCTTAAATCACCAGGCACATTAATGAGCATTACAAAATAAAAGCCTGCAATTTTTCATTTTGCTTTCAACAAGTACTCATAGACATGAAAGAGGAGGGGGAAATCCTTTCAAGTACTGCAGACCTACCACAATAAGAGCTATTCGGCTGTAACACTTTGATTACTGCTTTAGTTTGATGAGCTACATCTATACCACAAAACAACATGCAGGGAGCCACAGCACACAAACTACTAGGTGGGCACATAATATGCTATTTACACTGTGCCGAGTTAATTGCAATGAGCAGAAAGCAAAATAAAGAAATGCATAAATCCTTCCCCTGCACATGTAATCACCTTTAAACCCTCTACAAACCAATATCAGCCAAATGCCGCCACCTTGTGGCAGAATACATGCAATACATAAACGAGGGCAACACTAACTGCAATTTAATGCTCTTACAGATTTTAAAACTTTTTATGAGGTAATAACTAAAAGTTTTGGTTTTTTAGATGTTTTGAGGAGGTTTAAGTCTGCAACATAAGATTCGTGACAAACCTATCAAAACTGTTGCTGCTCCTAAAGAAAGATTGAACATAGATTCAAAAATTAGACGCTTTCCAATCCAGACTTGGACAGCCAATAATCTTTTATGCTTCTTCATGTTAGTAAATGCAACTGCACAGGAGGAATATGCTATTAGGTTTTACTTTGAGGTGAAATCATTTTGGAAAAAAAACAAACTGCATCAGTTAACAGAAATATACCCAACAAATGTTGTATCTGTACAAGCAGAACATCTTTAATCAAAAGATAAAGGTGTTGACAAGATTTTGTACATGGCAGAAAAATACATTTAGATGTGAAGCACACACAAATCATTCTTAAACGTGAGCTTTATAGGTTCTGACTGCAGTTTAGTTTCAAATAACCATTCCTTAAAATCTATTCTGTTCCATGTTTTGCATTTAAATCACAAACACACAAAAACCATCTACTCCATTTCATTTAACATTATGGGCTTTGGTTCATGTATGTCGGACTCCATGCCTGGCAAGCTCAATCTCCTGCGTGCAGCTGTCTCAATCTTCTGCACCAGCTCCACATCCCAGGGATGGGTGACAAAGCTGAGCACCTCCCCATCCTCTACACCACCTGCTCTCCCTACTCTGCCTGCTCGGTGGATATAGTCCGTGTGGGATTCTGGGAAGTCGTAGTTGACCACCAAGCGCACTCTGGATGTGTCCAGGCCACGTGAGGCAATGTCCGTGCATATCAGCACGTCTACGTTGCCCTTCTGGAAGGAATGGAAGATTCCTGCACGCACAGCAGCAGGCATCTCCCCTTGGAGACGTGCATGCTTTACCCCCATCTCTTCAAGCGAGTATCCAACCCAGTTGACGGTGGAAGACTTGTTGCAGAACACCAGAACTGCGCCTCCACCTCTGTCTTGCTGCAGCAGCTTCAGAGCTTGGTGGAGCTCTAGGATCTTGTCGGCACCTTTTACCTTCAGGAATGTCTGTTTAACATGGGGCATAAGAAAGTGCAGCATCTTGCTCCTAATAATAACTATTTTTCCAAGATCTGTCACCTTGCTGAGCACGTCGCCCACACCGCCTGGGAAGGTTGCCCCAACCACGAGGAGCTGTGCTTTGTGACCCAGGCCACGTGTTTCCTTGGGATCACTAGCAACGTTGACGTGGAGCAGGATGTTCTCCAGCATGTCAGAAAAGCTGGGGTCGAACATTGTGTCAGCCTCATCAACCACAAAGAACCCCAGCTCACTCAAATCCAGACAACGCCTCCGCAGGGCCTTGACCAGAGCACCTGGCGTAGCCACTAAAATATCCGGATGATCCCTCCTGAAGACTGTCTTGATGTGTCCCACACCTCGTCCTCCTCCAATGGTCCTTGTAACGAAACCAAATGGCGCACACAGAGTCCTGGACACAGCTGCCACTTGCTCTGCCAGCTCTCTTGAAGGCACAAGAACCACAGTGCATATCTTGTGTGCACTCTCAGAGTAACTTTCAGACTCCCTATCAGCCTGCAGTCTGTGAATAACAGGTAGGAGATAACTCAGCGTCTTCCCACTGCCAGTCTCAGCAGCACAGAGTACATTGTGACCTCTCATGACTTTGGGGATGGTCTGCAGCTGCACAGTGGTGGGATGTTTAATACTGAGAGTCTCTAAAGTCTCCACCAGCTCCTTGCAGATGTGGAGATTATTAAAAGTGGCTAGCGGTTTCTGTTCAGCGTCCTCATTCCCGTTTTCAGCAACGTAAGGTGCAACAGCCCTGACGTTGTTGATGCTGAAATAGTCACCGAATGATTTGTTATGTTTCCATCCTTTAGAGCAAAGAGAAGGCTGCTCGAATTTTCCCAGGATGTATCCGGCAGACTGGTTCAGAGCTGGGTTCTTGCTCTGGATGAGGAGCTTTCCAGCTTTGATGGTGTTGATCTTGCTTTTGCTTCGAATTTCCTTCACGTTTTCAATGCGTCTCTGCAGGTACCGGGGAACACGAATGACCGCGGTCTCTGCTCCAGTCTGACAGAAGCGACTCTGACCGAGAGATCGAAGCCAAGCCGACGCTTTAAAAAGCTCACTGCAACACAATCTTCTTGATCCGAGAGCTCTGGACGCTACCAAAGCCAGATGGGCGACCTTCACAGCCTGCATTTTAAATACTTAACCGGCTCGCAAGTGTCCAACGGTCGGCTGACGAGAAAAAGCAACAAAACTGAACCATAAAAAAATTGGAAATAAAGCCCATTAAATTCACTGTAATTCCACAAAAGACAATATAAAGGTCCAAAAGGCGCAGAAATTTATATACTAGACAGTCATGTCGCCATGCTTTCCCGGCGAGTGCTGATGATGTCAGTGGGCGTGGCGTGACGAGGTGTACAGAAAAGCCGAATCCCGATTCAACTCGTGTGTTTTGTTGTTTGATTGTTTGAGCTAAATTTTAACCAAAAAGACAGAAATGTAGCTTACGAGAGAGTTATTACTATTTATTATAATATTACACGTCCTATATTAACATGCCATCACTATTTTTTTTTTTTTTAACATTTTATATTTATCATATCTACTTGTGTAATGTGAACGTTTGCAGTCGGTGGGGTGGTGGTTTGCACTGTTGTCTCAGAGGAAAAAGGTGCTGGGTTTAAAAACAATGGCTGGGCCTCTCTGTCTGGAGTCTGCAGTTTCCCCCTATGGTCGTTCGCCTTCTATCAGGGTAATCCAGCCTTTCAAAGACACACGTGAGTTAGGTTAACTTGTAATTCAGGATAGCCATAAGCTTGTCTCTTTCTCCGTGTTAGCCCTGTGACAGACAGCCTGTCTAGCGTGTATCCTTCCTAGAATAGGCTCTGGCCTTTAATCACCAAGAACTGGTTATGCAGAAGAAAAAGGAAGGGTGAGATAATTGGCAAGAGCGGAAAGAAAACATAATGAATTTTTAAAGGTATGATTATATTTAAAGATACACACTGGCATTATAAAAGAATACATTTATTAAACAAAGTCAATCGAGGGTCCCAAGAAAAGAATTCTACCTGATTAGTGCATCCACTTTGAAGTTGTATTCATCATAGGGCTGTTACAATGGTAACTCATTCATCTGTTGCCTGGCTTGGGCATTCAGCACAGCCTGCTGTATATGGTAATGTAAGAAACTGTAATAGATTACTCTAGGGTGAGAAAGCACACTGTCATTGACTCAGCAGTGACTGTCAATAACAGTCCACATGACTTTGACTTTGAGTTCTCCTCAATCCCCTTCACCAAACAACAAATACCATTTGTAGAAGTTGTAGCCTTAGCACTACATTAATTATAATAATCAGAATCAGAATACTTTATTGATCCCTGGGGGAAATTATTTTTTTGTTACAGTGCTCCATTATAAACAAACATTAACAAGACAGACAATACGCTAACTAAGAATATATACATATAAAGTCACTTATTAATAAATAGCTGAAAAAGAAACATGTGTAGTTGTAGCAGTAAACAGTGTGTTAAGTGGATGTGTTGTACAGGGAGATGGCCACAGGCAGGAAAGATTTCCTGTGTCGTTCAGTGGTGCTTTTCGGTAATCTCAGTCTCTCACTGAACGTGCTCCTGTGACTGACCAGCATGTCATGGAGTGGGTGGGAGGTGTTACCCAACATTGTCTTTATTTTGGACAACATCCAATAATAATAATGGATTGCATTTACATAGCGCTTTTCAGGGCCCTCAAAGCGCTTTACAATTCCACTATTCATTCACTCTCACATTCATACACTGGTGAAGGCAAGCTACAGTTGTAGCCACAGCTGCCCTGGGGCAGACTGACAGAGGCGAGGCTGCCATATTGCACCATCGGCCCCTCTGGCCAACACCAGTAGGCGGTAGGTGAAGTGTCTTGCCCAAGGACACAACGACCGAGACTGTCCGAGCCGGGGCTCGAACCGGCAACCTTCCGATTACAAGATGAACACCCAACTCTTGAGCCACGATCGCCCCTGACTTTTCCACCATTACATTATAAGAAAAAGACAAGAAAAGGTATGGGTTATTTGTGGAAGGACAAGTATGTAGCAAGACTGATGTCATGCATCAAACCATTTATAACCTTAGGCACGGTAAGAAACAAAATCCTACAATTATGCAACACAAAAAATTACATGCTGAACAAGAACATACAGAAAGAACAGTACAATGACACATGCATAAGATACCACTGGGTGGGGCCTGCTTTTGCCTTCAGAATGGCTTTAATTAATTTTATGGCACAGCTTAAACAAGGTGGTTGAAACTTTTGGCCTGTTGGTTCTTATTGACATGATAGCTCTATGCAGCTGCTGCAGTGTCATTTGCATATCCATGATGGGAATCTCCTGTTCCACCAAATCACAGTGGTCCTCTACTGGACTGAGATCTGAGTACAGTGAACTCACTGTCATGTTCAAGCAACCAGTTTGAGAGGATCTGACCTGTGGGACATAGAAACCCTATCCTGCTAGATGGGCACACTGTGATCATAAAAGAGTGGACATGGTTAGCAACATCATCAAACCAATAAATCCAATTTTCTATGGTCCAGTTTTCCCTGTGTGTGGCATTTGGTATGGTCTTCTGCTGCTGAAGGCCATCTACATCAGGATTTGACAAGACTGTTGTGTGCTCAGAGATGTTCTTCTTCATATCTGCATTGTAACAGCTGATTATTGGAGGTTACTATTGCCTACCTCAAAGCAGTCTGGCAATTTTCCTCTGGCATCAACAAGGCATTTTCACTGACACTCACTGGATATTTTCTCTTTTTTCCACCATTCTCTGTAAACTTCAGAGATAGCTGTGTGGGGAAAAATCACAGTAAATCAGCATTTTTCTGAAGTACTCAGACCAGAACATCTGTCATCAACTACCATGTTGACAGTTGAACAGACACACCTAATAACACCTTTGGTTTGCGTTACTGAACCCAAAAGAGGCCAAGATTATGTTGTAATTTACTGATTCCTTTAAGATTTTAAACACAAATTTAATGAAATCATTAGAGCCTAACCTTTTACCTAAAACGTGGCTGAGATGTGTTCTTGTTGGGCTTTTGCTCCAACATTTTAATTGTCAATATCATCACAAGAGGTATGACTGTTGTAGATCCTGCTGGTGCCCAGTTCCTTGAGGGGGATAATTCATTGTTGCTTCAACACTGGTGTGCAAGCTTATAAAAAAGGAGACTAATCTCCATAGGCATGCATCTAGAGAGGGTCCAAACAGGGGGAACAAGCAGCTTTACTGCCATTTTACTCTGCCTCTCTTCAGTTGTTTAATGGAAATACTCTTATGACTGTGTTTTGATAAGGGACTTTGTATCTTCCCACACAGCATATTATTTTATGCAAAGGACAAAGGTATTTATACATCAGGGGTGAAAAAAAATCAGCTGTCTGCATCAGTGCTGCTGTCAGATCTAGCATTGATTGTGTATCAGCTACCCTCAGCATGTGCTGAACGAATCAGCTCATTCATTGATTTAGTGTAGCTTCAGAACATCACACACTCTTTCAGTATTAGAGACTCTGTCACATATTGGCCAAACAAATGCTCTGGCAGTAGGAATCCCTGTGTGCTGTACCCAAAGTAGGAAAGAGCTGAGTTGACGATGTATTAGTCTATGTACTACTTCATGTGAATTTATTTAATTAAGCATAACACTGCAGGGCAAATTTTAAATAGTGTGAGTCCCCTATTCATACAAGGCTTTATGACCAATCCGTGTTTGTTGAATTATTCAAGTATTAGACATCAACATTCAGTTCCAGAGATTGACCAAAAGAGGGCAGTATACAACTTCAAGGTAGATTTCACACCAACCAAAATCCTAATCGGAGAAATGTCAGTAAAGGCTTGCACTGTTTTTCAAGTCTGTCCATTTCTTTCACATAGACATATACAAACAAAAGCATAATGTGTCTGCATTACTGTTCGTTTTGTAAACTATATGCATCACACAGACACCTTTTCTGCATGGTAAATATTGCTGCTAGTCTGTAAATCTACCCCACAAAAAATAAAGGTATAATTTGCACACAGAATTAACTGCATTCAGACATTTGACAGCATAGATAGTTTCTTATTTCTCTTTTACTACTTTCATTATCATGAGCTTTTAAAATCTTATCAGCTGACATGCAGATACGGAGTTGCACACAGTTTGATATTCACTGACATTTTGTGAACATTGCACATGCTGCCATGGTGCTGCATTGCATTTCTGCAGTGTGTGCAAACTCCAATCCTTGAAAGAATGACACCTCTGAAACAGGACCAGTGTGGGGGCAGAGGCTGCTTTTTTTTCCTTCATAACTTTCTTTACAAGAACATAATATCACAAACCACATCTACAGCCTCCTACACAATTTGTTTTCTTTATCTTCTCCCTTCAAAGGTCATCTGCGACGATAAGAGATGCAGGTAACCTGAATTAGAGACGGGTGGGTCTGGAGACATGACTTCTGCACAGGAGAAAGTTCATTCAAGTTATATAATTGCAACATGATAATATAATAATTCTATAATTTATAACTACAATATTATTATACTAATATACACATGGATCAATTTCAGCCAAAGCCTTTTTTTCATTCCTTCCTCATTCTGTTTTATAGCCAGTGCCC